>NC_064614.1:616227319-616527319 GCF_023898315.1 Schistocerca nitens
ATAGTAAGGTTCAAAATGGTTCAAATGGCTCTGAGCACTATGGGACTTAACTGCTATGGTCATTAGTCCCCTAGAACTTAGAACTACTTAAACCTAACTAACCTAAGGACATCACACACATCCATGCCCGAGGCAGGATTCGAACCTGCGACCGTTGCGATCTACATAGTAAGGATCCCATATTAATGGACCATACTCACAAGGGGAGGCCACGACGTTTGGTACGCGGATTTACTGCAAACTTCGTACACTCGTAGTACTCCATTACGACAACTAAATGTGTAAGCAGTAGCGCGTACTTCTCAAGCATTACTGAGAAAATCGCAAGATAATTTCGGTCGTCAAATATATATCTGTGCGTGGCCACTTTTACATTGAAGCGGCGGCAGCCGAGTGGAGCCGGCACAGTAGCCTAGCGTGTTCGGTGAGAGGGTTAGCTGCCCTCTGTAATAAAAAAACTGAGTCAACGGCTCAACACTGAACTTGAACGGGTGTCATGGGACATCCGCACCGAACAAATGCAACGAACAAAATGAGAACAATAAAAAAAAAACGTGGTTAGTGTTCGAGCCCCGTAATCGCTGGATGGAGACCCGTTCGTGAGTTTTTTTTTATTTTTCAACATAGTCATTTCCTTTACTATTTATATTACAATTGATATAATGGAAAAATGGGTGTAATCGGATGAACTTTTATTAAATTTACAATGTTATTTGGCAGTCTAATTCTTTTTTATTATCACAAATAATATAATATTCATAACTATAGAATAGTAAACGACCAAACGCATGAAGTGATACTGAAAATGTATGCTTGTCTGTGATTTGAGAAATCGCTTATGCCTGGAAGGAGACCGAAACGACTTGTTACCTCCAAGATTTGACCGGCACAGACGGCTTTCGAAAGATGTTCAATTAAACGTCGCTTTCGACATTACGAGTACAAGTTGCAGGATGGTATTTTTCGTAAAAACATGGAAAACATTAAGTTAAACGGCACCACATGTATTGAAGAAATGCTATGTTTCCGCATACGCAAGGTCTTTTGAGATTTTCCATGGAAAAACAAACCTCGTTAACATTTTCAAAAACCTCTCTTTCAGCCGATAATTTGGAAGAAAACCGTGCATAACGCAGTATTTCCTTAAATTTCGGCGCTGATGATTGGTCATACAGTATTGAGTGTATTTTAATAGCGTCTTCACGAGAAGCAATTTCCGTTCTCTTTCGATTAAATACGAACAATTTTGAAGACACGGACGAGCATACATTTTCAGTATCACTTTATGCGTTTGGTCATTTAGTAGTCGATAGTTATGAATATCACATTATTTGTCATAGTAAAAATTTGTAGATTGCCAAATAACATTGTAAATTTAATAAAACTTCATTCGATCACGTATTTTTCCCGTTATATCAATTTTAATATAAATAATAAAGAAAATGACTGTGTTGAAAATAAAAAAAAGCTGACGAACAGGACTCGATCCAGCGATTACGAGGCTTGAACGCTAACTATTTTCTTAAATCTCATTTTCGTTCTACACTGTTCGTTGATTTGTTCGTTGCGGACGTCCGATGACAGCCGTTTAGTGTGTTCGTTGATCCGTTCACTCAGTTTTATTTATTTTTTTATTATCACAGAGGGTAGCTTACCCTCTAACCGAACACGCTGAGCTACTGTGGCGGCTGACCGAAATTAACTTACGATTTTCTCAATAACGCTTGAAAAGTACGCGCTACTGCTTACACATTTTGTTGTCCTCATGTGGTACTACGAGTGTGCGAAGTTTGCAGTAAATCCGCGTTCCAAACGTTGTGGCCTCCCCTTTTCAGTACACGGTCGAACTAACGCCTCATAAGCTACTTCCTTCACGGGTTTGGCCCATTTTCTTAAGATTCTTCTTACAAATCTCAGTCCGACATCTGCTTTTTCTTCTGTTTGCTTTATGTGGTCGTCCCATCGAGGTCGCTCTGGCTTAGAATGTAAAAGGAAGTTCAATATTTCGATCTTACGTACCTGCTGCCAATCGGAAGGCGTTCCATGAGTGGTGTTGCGCAAGTGAAAAGCTGATCTTTGATGCGAAAGAGAAACTATTGGCACGTCTCATGTATAAGGAGAAATTGTTGAAAGAATTCACCTTTCATCTGAAAGTAGCCCCCGAAATAAACCCATCAACCCATTAAGGAGCTGCAATTGCGCAAACTGTTTGGCGTATTCCCAACAGGAAGCGTAGTTCCGGTTTTACAGGAATTGTCACGGGAAGGCTGCGTCAAACGTACGAACTACGGTGTGCTCTGCTCTCGGCCACCTACATCTCCAGACGTGACTGAAACCTGAAGGCAGGATTAGGTTACGATTGTGGACGGGGACGTAATCAGTTATTACTGGTTGCCTTCTACAGTTACACACATTTATTTTTAAAGCAGTAATTCCAGACTCAACAATATATAAAAAAATACCACACGTTATTAATGAAGGAATAAACAACTGTGTAAATAACAGTGCTTCAGTGCGTTACAATTTAGCAAATCACCATAAAATACAGATACAGACAATAGTTAAAAAAAAAACCAAAAAGAATACCAAAACAAGCCACTGTGATCACAGCTGAAGGCCTTACACGCCAAGAATGGAAATAAAATTAAGAATGTTTAAGAACTCGCTGCAATTATAACTTACAGGTATTGAAATATTAAAGTAAGTGGCCACAAACACAGCATAAGGTATCAGACGCCAGGAATGGCAGTAAATAAGCTTTTAAGGCCTACTGCTAAAATACAAATATCGAATTATTTTTTCAAAGCAAATGACCACAATCACAGCTGAAGGCCTTGCACGCCAGGAATCGCAATTATACCGGGTGATCAAAAAGTCAGTATAAATTTGAAAAATCAATAAATCACGGAATAATGTAGATAGAGAGGTACAAATTGACACACATGCTTGGAATGACATGGGGTTTTAGTAGAACCAAAACAATACAAACGTTCAAAAAATGTCCGACAGATAGCGCTTCATCTGGTCAGAATAGCAATAATTAGCATAACAAAGTAAGACAAACCAAAGATGATGTTCTTTACAGAAAATGCTCAATATGTCCACCATCATTCCTCAACAATAGCTATAGTCGAGGAATAATGTTGTGAACAGCACTGTAAAGCATGTCCGGAGTTATGGTGAGGCATTGGCATCAGATGTTGTGTTTCAGCATCCCTAGATATGTCGGTCGATCACGATACACTTGCGACTTCAGGTAACCCCAAAGACAATAATCGCACGGACTGAAGTCTGGAGACCTGGGAGGCTAACATGACGAAAGTGGTGGCTGAGCACACGATTATCATCAAACGACGAGTGCAAGAGATCTATCACGCGTCTAGCAATACTTCGTTTTTTTTTGTTCTAATAAAACCCCATGTCATTCCAAGCATGTGTGTCAATTTTTACCTCTGTATCTACATTATTCCGTGGTTTATTAAGTTTTAAAATTTATACTGACTTTTTGATCATCCGGTATAAAAAAATTAGAAACCTGCTGTAAAACAGCAAATACAAGCAATGGTTAATTAAAAGAAACAAACAACTGACCACCAAACGGGTGAAATAAGATGATGGTAACCTTGTAACACAACCCTTACACTGCTAGATTTATTCCAGAAGGCGACCGGAACTATTAACTAGAGACACATAACGTTTAATGTAGGTATTGCAAGGTATGGTAATAAATAATACAATCATGAAACACAAGGACCAGTGACAGACGGTGCTCCAGGAATCGACCTCTGATATGTCCGGCAACAAAAACACTTTCGCGAGCAATGAGATAGGCAGCCAAGAGTTGCATTCTCTTTACAAGATGGTAACTCAGACTAGTGCTAGTCTGACGAATGACTAATGACAATCTTGCTGAAGCTACCTGACGTCCAATAAACCAAATGCAAGAATGGAACAACACGCCAAAGCTGGAACCGGTGGACTGCGCTACACCCCCAGAATTCTGTGCTTAGAGCGCCCGGAACGAGAAAGGAATCATTACCACCGGAGTAGAAGAATCACAAACGGCCTACAATCAAGAAAGCTGTGAAAACTACATGCCTTACCGGACAGCAGAGGCAAGGCGAAGAAACATACACTAACCCCAGGGCAGGTAATTGGGGCATTAGCGACCACCAGGCAGGAAAGTTACCTCTGGTTGAACTTAACAAGTTGTAACAAGCCGAACGCAGTAAATAGTAATAAGAAGTGGAGGAAAGCTAATCAGATCCGCTTTCCCCAAGCACTCCACTCGCTGCTCTTCGCCTCGGCGACACTACGAGCAGCAACACGAACCCAAGTCACTGGAGAATCGCGAGATGTCACAATGGTGGAGGTTTCTCTACTTGAATTGAAATGCACTCAAAGCTTGCAGGATTTGGTTTACGACGAGGTCATGCACCCTCGTGACCACAGCCCTTCCATCCAGCAGTCCATGCGCGCCGCCATCAGTCCCGGCTTTTCCTCGCATTGCGCGGACCTCGCTCCTCCTGAGTCCCCAACGGAACTGCCACACTCACAGGACTCGGAAAAACAACGACGTTGCCCCAAAGATAGAGAAACAGTTACTACATATCGATAACCGCCGCTGCTGCCACTAGCGGACAGGCAACGCTTGCGAAACGTGTGGTGCCAGTCAAGACGAGAAGAAGACAAAACAACCGCAACCAAGGATACGGTCTGGCCGCCAAAAGAGGGCGGAAACCTACAAACAGCACCAACACGAGCCGCAGCACGGCTCAGTGATAGCCATGAATTTCTTTTCATCGGGTTGTACGAAATACGTAATGCATGTGCCTCCTTTGCCGAAAACAATTCCAGAACTCATAACGCGCATTTGTAACCCGCTATAGTCAATGACTCCATATGTGTTTGAGCGCCCTGAAATGCATTATGATTCAATGTTCTCCGTGAGATGAAGACAGACAACATACAAAATACACTAATACGTTAAAAATTAAATCTTCGTGGGGATAAATTGAAATAAAGCCAATCAGTTGCAGAAGTGAAAAGCTTACTCAAACTACTCGCCCTATGTTCTGACGTCTTTAAAATCGTCTTCTTCTAAAAGATCAATACCGGTAGCACTGGTTACATAACGTTGCGGAGGTAAGCTGAAAATCTAGCCATAAGGCGCTAATGCAAGATAAATGAGGCTGAAGTTTCATTGGAGTCTTAAGGCTACAATTTTAACTTACCTCCACAACATTATGTAACTGCGGTAGTCATTGATTCTTCTGAATAAGACATTTTTAAAGAAGTCGAAACGTAGGTCAAACAGTTTGATTAAATGTTTCATTTCTCGAACTGATTGACTATGTTTCACTTTATCGTCACGAAGATTTCATTCTGCAGTTGCTGCATCCAGCCGTGTTCAAGATTTTAAAAACTGAACTTTGCTTTACACTTTAATACAGATGTGTCGCTATGTATTAGTACACTGCCGGAAGAAAGAAAATTAGTACACCTGGAAAGATGATCTTGATTTTGATACGATGACGGCATATGCCACCTGGGTGATGGTAGATGTACTGATAATGGTTTCAACGTCGCTCAGCAATCGAAAATTATGCCTATCTGATTCTCACAGGTCCATACATTAACACTTCTCTATAGTGAATCTTTTTCCGATCGCAAAATTTTTGCTATAACCGACCGCGCCCCAAGGAGAAACACAATTCCTCGGAGTAAACGCATCCCTCTCGCAGGCAAAATGCACTGACCCGAAGTGTTTTATCAATTTTAGGTTAAAAGTTGAAGGTTCATTGATCCGTCGGCTAACCAGACACGCTTTAAATTGATGAAAATTTGAAATATTTCGGACTAGTACGGGTTTGCCTGGAACCTTTATAAGATAAATTTTGAGCGAATAGGAAACCCCTAAATGAGCGTACTAATTATTTTCCGGCAGTGTAGCGTTGTCCGTTTGTAATCGCTACATTCATTCTGAATTGTCCTGCTTCGGTTTAAGGTAACTGGCATTTGACAATTACTGGCAAAATATAGCAAATGATGAACAATTTCTACAAGTGGCGCAGCTCACATGAAGTCTCATGGCCGGGAAAGTAAATATTTACGAACATATTTATATGTTCTTCACTTAAAACTTCCGGGCTGATAGGCCGTGGTCGAAGTATAAAACTGTCTCCTAACGTTTCGTCTCCGACTGCGGGAGACATCATCGGAGGTAAAACGGCGAACTGCGAAGAGGACTCGAGGAGGCGTTGATTATATAGGCAGTACAGAGGGCGCCACTGTCGATCACGTGGCGTCGGCTATGAGATTGTCTCTGGTAATGCCAACATTCTCGATTGAAAGTAATCGATCGTCACGCTTGCGGTGCAACGCTGACATCCAAATTTTATCCAGTTTAACACCTTCGTCTTTCCTGTTAAAATTATTACGATGTTTATCAATCTCGATAGCCTCTCTATACAAGCGTGCATAATAATGCGAGGTTTTTGATATGACGCTCGTCTCGCTGAATTTTATTTCATGATCACCTTCCTGGTAAACATGTTCCGCTACGGCCGATTTATCCGTGTGACCTAGGCGGCAATTCCTCTCATGTTCGACAAGACGGGTGTTCACACTTCTCTTTGTGGTACCGATGTAAACCTGTCCACAACTACAAGAATGGCTTTTCTAGCAAGGATATAGATCGAGCATTTCGCTCTAGGCAGAGAATCAGGAGTAACGACGAACAACAGTCGTCCATGGGCAAAGTTTTTCTTCCGTTCATTAGCAAGGTCACAGATCGCATTGGGAAAGTTTTAGGCAAGTATGGGGTGGAAACTATTTTCAGACCTACTAGGAAAATAAAAGAATTCTTGAGGTCGGCAAAAGATGCACGGCACCCTTTGGCTACACCGGGGGCATATAAAATTCCTTGTAGTTGTGGACAGGTTTACATCGGTACCACAAAGAGAAGTGTGAACACCCGTCTTGTCGAACATGAGAGGAATTGCCGCCTAGGTCACACGGATAAATCGGCCGTAGCGGAACATGTTTACCAGGAAGGTGATCATGAAATAAAATTCAGCGAGACGAGCGTCATATCAAAAACCTCGCATTATTATGCACGCTTGTATAGAGAGGCTATCGAGATTGATAAACATCGTAATAATTTTAACAGGAAAGACGAAGGTGTTAAACTGGATAAAATTTGGATGTCAGCGTTGCACCGCAAGCGTGACGATCGATTACTTTCAATCGAGAATGTTGGCATTACCAGAGACAATCTCATAGCCGACGCCACGTGATCGACAGTGGCGCCCTCTGTACTGCCTATATAATCAACGCCTCCTCGAGTCCTCTTCGCAGTTCGCCGTTTTACCTCCGATGATGTCTCCCGCAGTCGGAGACGAAACGTTAGGAGACAGTTTTATACTTCGACCACGGCCTATCAGCCCGGAAGTTTTAAGTGAAGTCAATACCGGCCGTGAAAGTTTACATTGTATGATATTTATATGTTTCCACTCAGTGAACATACACGTATTACCTACCGTGTTCCACACGAGTTGTGGAAGGAACTGGACCCAAAATTACTACTATAAAACAATTCTATGTTTTGTAGAAAATAATTATTGTTTATTATTCCCTGATTCGATGAAGCTATATTGGCTACTGAACTGTGTCAACTAAAATTTAAATGTATACAAATTTTCACGGATGCTGGTTTCTCATTAACAGCTTAATTGTTGATGTTCATATAAATGTACTTAAACGCGCTAACTTCCAACATCGGGCTCCTTTTAGAAGACGTCGTATATACGAGAAAAAACGTGTAGTACCAAGAAGACAGAAGACCTCTCGTCGGATGTCAATGTAACTCCGAACTCGTATACTGCATCGACAGGTAAGAAAATGATTACAGCTGCAATTCTCTGTGGCTGGTAGAACGGTCACGAGATTGATTACTCTTGTTCGTGTTTATTGTTGTTAGTAGGCCTGGTACGATATGTAATTGGCGTGAAGAAAATAGTTCAAATAGCTCTGAGCACTATGGGACTTAACAGCTGAGGTCATCAGTTTCTAGAACATAGAACAACTTAAACCTAGCTAACCTAAGGACAGCTCACACATACATGCCCGAACCAGGATTCGAACATGCGACCGTGGCGGTCACGCGGTTTCAGACTGAAGTGCCTAGAACCGCTCGGTCACACCGGCCGGCTGGGGTGAAGAGCGCCAAATTTTGAGTGATCACTCACAAGGGTACAAAGATACCGCGTAGATGTGTGAAGAAACGTTATCAGAACCTGACAGACTTTGAAAGTGGTCCAATTATGGGCCTCCATTTGGCCACCTGGTCGAATAGAGCAATATCTAGATTTGTGGGGCATTCCGATGTGACAGTGCCCCGACGTTGGAATGCATGGGATTGTAAGGGCAGGCATACATGTCGTCAAGTACAGCATTGTTCGGAGCCTATCACCAGCCGCATTAGGGGAATTACCGTTCCAAGCCCAGGCTGCCGTTAACGCCACGAGACAGGCTACCGCGTGGAGTGCTGCCTTTACCGGAAAGTATGGACTGCTGATAAATGGCATCACACAATGTTCAGCGGTGAATCGCGGTTCTGCGCTACAACCGATGACCATCGTCGGCGAGTACAGCTGCCATATGAGAGATAGCCCATTCTTCCAGTGATTTGGAAAGTCATAACCGTCTTACTCTTGGTGTCACAGCGAGGGAAGAAGTTGGATATTTTGTCAGGTCACATCTGGTAGCGATTTGAGGGTCTCTGACGGCGTGACACTGCGTCACCGATATCTTCCGTCCTCGTGTACTATCTCTCGAATGACAGCATTATGGTGCCATGTTTCACTGTTCTTCCATACAAGGCACGCGTCTCCATGAACTACATCCGTGATGTCGTGTTACTCCAGTGGCCAGCTGCGTTCCTAGAACAGTCCCTGAGGGAAATTCCGTGGGACAAGCTCGAAGTCAACTCCGTCTTAGTAGCAGCATCCTGGATATCAAGGACTTGTTACAGGAGCTGTGGGCCATATGGGCTCAGGAGAAGATACATAGGTTTTAAGACGCACTTCCCAACTGAATCAGTGCATGTATCCAGTTCAGAGCGGCTGGAAAGTCATACTGGTAAGTAATCTCACATTTGACTCAATTCCGTGCTCACTAGAACACCATCAAATACCCTTTCTCGCGTGATAGCTCATTTTATTTCATCCTCACCGTCTAGATTCAAAAATGGTTCAAATGGCTCTGAGCACTATGGGACTTAACTTCTGAGGTCATCAGTCCCCTAGAACTTAGAACTACTTAAACCAAACTAACCTAAGGACATCACACACATCCATGCCCGAGGCAGGATTCGAACCTGCAACCGTAGCGGTCGCGCTGGTCCAGACTGTAGCGCCTAGAACCGCTCGGCCACTCCGGCCGGCTCACTGTCTAGGTGTTTCACTTTTTGTCACTACTGTATACAATATTTTTGGTAAGGTCATTTTGGGAATATTGGGCAAGAACGCCAATGAACTGCAAATACTTAAAAATACAACTATAGAATCGGGTAGATAGGTGACATCCCTGTTTTGAGATCTCAGAGCACTGAGGAGCATACTGACACACAAAAAGGTTATGAAATGACGTTCATATACTTGCTCAAAATATGGGCGAATTAATGAAAGGTAAAATCTTAGCTTAGGAGAAGTGAAAAGAAGAAATGTACTAATTACGTTGAACGAAGCGAGATTAATGTTTAACGTCTCGTCGACAACGACATCATTACAGACGGAGCAGAAGGGGAAGTTAATCGGCCGTGCCCTTTACAAAGGAACCATACCGGAATTTGTCTGGAGCTATGTACAGAAGTCGTGGGAAACCTAAATCTGCATGGCTGGACGTGAATTTGAACCGTCGTCATTTCGAAAGCGACTCCAGTATGATGATCATGATGATGTTTGGTATGTGGGGCGCACAACTGGGTAATCATCAGCGCCCGTACAAAGTCACAATGTTGACAGAATCCGATTTTTACACAATCCAATCTAGCCACTGTCACCAATGATGATGATGATGATGAAATGATGAGGGCAACACAAACACCCAGTCCCTGGGCAGAGAAAATCCCAGTTCAATGTAGTAATTACCCCCGAAAGCAATAGTTCGGAAAGCAAAACTGGCCGGAAACTATTACAACGAACACCAGCTGTCTGCTTTGCAGTAGTACCCAACAACACAAATTGTTCACGTTCAAAAATGGAAACGGGTGAAATACAGTTTTGTCGACTACTGTTTCGGAAGCGAAAATAGACTTCATTTACATGCTTCTGTATATCAGACGATTATTCGTATACAGTTAGGTTTCTTTCTTCTGGATTCAGAGTAATTCAGTATGGCACTGTTACTGCGGTTGACGTTCGAGCAGGCCTACGAAAACGGACTGAAATATAGAACGGGGCGAGGTGGCGGCATGGCAACACACTACTCTCGCATTCGGGAGGACGACGATCTCAATCACTGTGCAGCAATCCACATTCAGGTTTTCCACAACTTCCCTAAATCGTTTAAGGCAAATGCCGGTGTGGTTCCACTCAGAAGTTTGTAATCCGTCTCTACTAACCTCATCGTTGACGGGACGTTAAGCTTATGTCTTCTTTCCCTATCTAGGAAATACCGTGTTTCTTCTTTCTGACAAATACTGAGTTTCTACTTAGGTAAGAATTTAAAGGTGTTAGAATCAAATCGGTTAACACAACAATCATACATACTATAAAATTTGTGTGTGTATGTGTGTGTGTGTGTGTGTGTGTGTGCGTGTGCTCTACATCTGCTCCTAAACCTCTGGACCGATTTCAACCAGACTAGGTATACATATTCCTTACCGTCAGACAACAAGCTCTGTGGTAGGAAGAACCATCTACCTGTTACAATTCTGGACATGTGAAGTCATAAGCAACGAAGAGCTGAAAAACTTTCGCATCATCCATGACGTTTGAATTTTTTATTTCTGGGCTACTGGGTCTGTTCGCAATACATTTCGCAGCCAGTATCAACATATGACGCTCTTAATGCACCTACAGAATTATGTATCATGGTGCCACTCATAATTCAGAAGATATGATTTCATAAACAATGAGATGCATGAAAAACAGCCGTATCATACGTGACGTTTAGATTGATTAATTCTGGGCTACTAACACCATTCGCAACACATTTTGAAGACACTTTCCACGTATGCCGCTGAATGTATCTACTCAAATACACCTTTACGACTCTCAGTTCAAGATATATGACTTCATAATCGCTGAGATACGTGAAAAAATACCGCATCTTGAGTGAAGTTTTAGTACATTCATTCGTTAGTACTAACACTCTCCTACAGTCGAGTCACGGAAATCACTGACATCTGGCAGCGCTTTTAACAACTTTCAAGAGTGAAGCGCAAATGGTTGCCCATACAGCTCTGATGAGGCGTTGCCATACAGACGTGTACATAATCGCGTTGTAGACACGCGAACCAGCTGTACCTACACATTTGTACATCACGTATTTATCTTTGTACCACTGTTTCATAATTTCAAAGGCGTTTACAAATACACGGAAATGAAACTTTTTCGGTATTACACTCCAAACACATTTAATTTTTTGTTTTCGTTTCTAATAGAAAATTTCCAAAATCGATACCTGGGCACTGCCGGTCTGCCAGCTAGCTGACAGTAGATTTCAGTAGAACAGAAGATAGTAGGAGATAGAGAAAATAGCTCTGTAGAGAAACAGTTATCAGGTAAACGATATCGAAATTTTTCTGCTTCGTCCACAACTAATTAACTTGGTAGAACTAGGGGCACTTGACAGAGAAAGGTACATGGATAAGCAATGTGATTGTATGCAAGAGAGGTTATGTTAATTAAAGTGTGTATGTGTGTAGAGATGAAAATATTCGCAAAGATAGAAAGAGATCAGCATGTCATCAAACCACTTGTATCACTGACGACTTAAAAAAAGAAGGAGGAGAATAAATGATTGAAAAGTACTTCTGCAAATTACGAACTGCATGGGATACAAAGCTTCTTCATTCCAGTAATGGCTTTTGTGACGACAAAAGAGGACGATAGACGTTTCAAATAGGCGATGTCCAGGATCACGCGTCAAATGGTTTTTGAGCAGGTCTACGTGGACAATATCAATAACTAACGTTGATTGAGTTATAATATTTACAAAAATTATATACATATATTAGACGTAAGAAACTACGAACGTCTGTATCAAAACTGTTGCAATAGAATGGAATTAGTGTTCCGTCTGTAAAGCATTTTGCTGGCATTCGTGAAGTAGCAAGCAGTAACATGTATTGGTTATGGTAAGATGGCTTAACTGAGCGATTATGTTGCTGGCTAGTTGCAGCGTAGTTGCCGGCTCAGGCCAGTAAATAAGGCCCGGGGCAAGACAGGTGAGAGGGAGGACAGTAAGCGGCTGTATTGTAGAATTACTCAGAGGGGGGAGGGATAGAGCTAAGTCACTGTCTGAATATGGACGCTTCCAGCAAAGCGAGATTTTACTGCGTCGAGAACATATTCGCCGAAATCGCTAACATCGTTTACAAAAGAGCTATATAAAATCTGAAGACAGCTTTGAAACCGCAATAAAGATGCGATTCCTTTAAAATTATTGCCACGTTTTTAGCATCCATATCAGAGAACTTTTAAGATCTGTACGTGAAATATTTTGTAACAATAGCTACAAAAGCTACAAACACACTACAAATGCTTACAATCATCTGTTAGAGCTTGGGATCTGCAAAAAAATTAAAATATTTGACGTATATATAAACAGACTATTTATTATAAATGAAAATATATATTATGTGTGCTCAGTGTCAAAACAAAAAGTTATCCACAGTGCCACTAATAGGTTACCCACTGCATGAATTGTTTATTCTAACGTCTTCTAATATTTATGTTCATTTAATAAGAAATTTTTGGGTAAAAATTTATAAGTAAGGTGTTTGAACCACGTTGGCACAGCCGGAAGGACAAAATAAAAATTTCCAGTTGACTACTGATCGCTGTTCCGGTTTGCGCAAAATATAATATGCAATTTTATGTCAGTATTTTAACAATGTGCAACTAAAAATGAATCATATTGAGTTACTACTGTTTAATCACGTACAACTGTGCATTGTTCAAACATATGAAAATATTTATAGAATTAATTTGGAATGATGGTCAGGCATGACGTAGGATGTCGGTCACGCGAGGTAGTTGAGGAAGGAGCAGGTAGAGAATGTGTTATCGTCTTCTGGTCGCTGTGCTTGATCGGATAAAGTGGTAACAACTTGAGCGACCCATGACATGGGCCTCTGTTAAAATATTAGCTTGAGGTGCAACTGGATTAAACATAGTCATTTCAGTGCGTAAGCTTCCAAATTCGTGATGTGTATTTCCTCCAAATTAATATAGGCTCTCGCCACTGAACATTGCTGTTGGTGAATTTGTACTCAGATAGACATCAGTGAATTGTCAAATGTGGGAGATTCGTTCACGTTAACGTGTTGGCACACAGCACATTACCATTCGCACATGTCAGACGGTGCCTGTATACGCGATGCTTGCTTTGACTGCAAAGCTATAACAAAATATATTTGTCTTCCAGTATAAAATATTAGTACAAACAAATTTCTGGGAAGGACAACCACGGCTCAGAGCCATTATGGACAACAATAGCGACAGTCGAAAACCGTTCAAATTTTCGTAAAAATTACAATTGAAAATCAAGAAAAATGAGGTACTTCCAAAACCCACATAGCTGTATGAAATTGGTTTATTTGCAGGTACTGGTTTCAAGTCTATATAGACGCATCTTCAGGTTTATCTGTAAAAAATGCAAATCACTGTTTGAAATGGTAGAAATACAGAACTGTAGTGTTGACATTCCACAAGAAATATTGAAGAATACTGACAATCATATTTCCGTAATGTAGAAGGTATCAGATAGATTATATAATGGTAAGACAGAGATTCAGGAACCAGGTTTTAAATTGTAAGACAGTTCCAGGTGCAGATGTTGACTCTGACCACAATATATTGGTTATGAACTGTAGATTAAAACTGAAGAAACTGCAAAAAAGTGGGAATTTGAGGAGATGGGACCTGGATAAACTGAAAGAACCAGAGGTTGTAGAGAGCTACAGGGGCAGCATTAGGGAGCGATTGCCAAGAATAGGGGAAAGAAATACAGTAGAAGAAGAATGGGTAGCTTTGAGAGACGAAATAGTGAAGGTAGCAGAGGATCAAGTAGGTAAAAAGACGAGGGCTAGTAGAAATCCTTGGGTAAGAGAAGAGATATTGAATTTAATTTATGAAAGGGGAAAATATAAAAATGCAGTAAATGAAGCAGGCAAAAAGGAATACAAACGTCTCAAAAATGAGATCGACAGGAAGAGCAAAATGACTAAGCAGGGATGGCTAGAGGACAAATGTAAGGATGTAGAGGCGTATATCACTAGGGGTAAGATAGATACTGCCTACAGGAAAATTAAAGAGACCTTTGGAGAAAATAAATCCACTTGTATGAATATCAAGAGCTCAGATGCAAACCCAGTTCTAAGGAAAGAAGGGAAAGCAGAAAGGTGGAAGGAGTATGTAGTGGGTTTACACAAGGGCGATGTTCTTGAGGACAGTATTATAGAAGTGGAAAATAATGTAGATGAAGATGAAATAGGAGATATGATACTGCGCGAAGAGTTTGACAGAGGACTGAAAGGCCCCAGGAGTAGGCAACATTCCATTAGAACTGCTGACAGCCTTGGGAGAGCCAGGCCTAACAAAACTCTACCATCTAGTGAGCAAGATGTATGAGGCAGGCGAAATACCCTCAGACTTCCAGAAGCATATGATAATTCCAATCCCAAAGCAGGTGTTGACAGATGTGAAAATTACCTATCAGTTTGATAAGCCATGGCTGCAAAATACTAACACGAATTCTTTACAGACGAATGGAAAGACTGGTAGAAGCCGACCTCGAGGAAGATCAGTGTGGATTCCATAGAAATGTTGGAACACGTGAGACAATACTGACCCTATGACTATCCTTAGAAATAGATTAAGGAAGGCAAACCTACGTTTCTAGCATTTAGACTTAGAGAAAGCTTTTGACAATATTGACTGGAATAATCTCTTTCAAATTCTAAAGGTGGCAGGGGTAAAATACAGGGAGCGAAAGGCTATTTACAATTTGTGCAGAAACCAGATGGCAGTTATAAGAGTCGAGGGGCACAAAAGGGAAGCATTGGTTGGGAAGGGAGTGAGACAGGGTTGTAGCCTATCCCCGATGTTATTCAATCTGTATGTTGAGCAAGTAGTAAAGCAAATAAAAGAAAAACTCGGCGTTGGAATTAAAATCCATGGAGAAGAAATAAAAACTTTGTGAGGTTCGCCGATGACATTGTAATTCTGTCAGGGACTTCAAAGGACCTGCAGGAGCAGCTGAACGGAATGTACCGTGTCTTGAAAGAAGGATATAAGATGAACATCAACAAAAGCAAAATGAGGATAATGGGATGTAGTCGAATTAAATCGGGTAATGCTGAGGGAATTAGATTAGGAAATGAGACTCTTAAAGTAGTAAATGAGGTTTGTTATTTGGGGAGCAAAATAACTCATGATGGTCGAAGTAGAGAGGATATAAAATGTAGACTGGCAATGGCAAGGAAAGCGTTTCTGAAGAAGAGAAATTTGTTAACATCGAGTATAGATTTAAGTGTCAGGAACTCTTTTCTGAAAGTATTTGTATGGAAGTGAAACGTGGACGATAAATAGTTTAGACAAGAAGAGAATAGAAGCTTTCGAAATGTGGTGCTACAGAAGAATGCTGAAGATTAGATGGGTAGATCACGTAACTAATGAGAAGATGTTTTGTAGCAGCATACCATCTAACACGTATGGTTTATTATAATATATTAAAAGATCCAGTAGACATAAACTGTATGAAAATAATGAAGTAAAACTTGCAATCCCGTGTAATGTGCGTACTTCCGCCATATTGATAACCGGCCGATGTGGTGTAAGCAGCCTGTGGAGGCCAGCAATATACTGCAAGGTGGAGCGCCACATTGCCTGAGAGGCTAGGAAAGTGAACACATGAGCAACCCAACGAGGAAATCATAACTAGGGAAACAACCGAAGGCTGGGAACCTTATTGAAGAACTTTAAAAATCTGTAGTTTATTGTAGGTAACAATGAAAAATAAAAAATAAAATATAATCTGCTATACTTTAGTACCTCAACATAATAAATTACTAAAGGAGTAGTACATACATACATATACATAAGCATACATTAATCCCTGTTCCATTGATCATGAATACATTTCGTAATGATGTGGAATGTATCACTTTTACATAAGTTTTCTTTACACAAAATAATTAATTAATTAATTGTTTTTACAGTTACTACTTCATATCCAAGAATTCATATATTGAGTAGAAGGAGTTGTCACTCGGAAATTATTTTAATCTGCTTTTAAATGTTGGTTGGCTACCTGTCAGACTTTTAATACTATTTGGCAGATGACCAAAGATTTTTGTGGCAGCATAATTCACCGATTTATGTGTCAAAGTGAGATTTAATCCAGAAGAGCAAAGATCATCCTTTCTTCTAGTCTTGTAGCTGTGTATTTCGCTATTATTTTAGAACTGGGATGGGTTATTAATGACCACTTTCATAAGTGAATATATGTGTTGCGAAGGTATTGTGAATATCCTGAGTTCCTTAAATACATGTCTGCAAGGTGATCTTGGGTGCGCTCCAGCTATTACTCTGATTAAACGCTGTTGTACAATGAATACTTTCTCTCTTAATGACGAATTGCCCCAAAATATAATGCATTATGAAAGCACTGAATTAAAATAGGCCTAGTAGGCTAATTTACTGATATGTTTATCACCAAAATTTGCAGTAACTCTAATAGCATAAGTAGCTGAACCTAACTGTTTCAGCATATCATCGATGTGTTTCTTCAAGTTCAATTTCTCATCAATGAGTATTCAGCCTTAGCAACAGACTTTTGTTCATAGTCTATATTTATCAATGGTGTTATGCCATTCACTGTATAGAATTGTATAAACCGTGTTTTCTCAAAATTTAATGAGAGTCCATTTGTTGAGAACGACTTAATAATTTTCTGAAGGAAATTTTTTCTCTACAACACTTAAAAATGATAATTAAAAATGTTTTCTATTTCCGGTTTCTTGTTAACAAACTTTTCATTGTGTTTGATAGAAATACAGTCTTCCTGAGCTCTCAGTTGCCCTGTTTCCCTTTTATCAATATTCCAAATTGTTTCAATTTTATTATCAGATGTGCTAATCTCAGGCATAATGCACATACTTCTGGATTTTTTAATAATTTTTTTAATACAGTGCAGTAGTTTTTATAATGTTTCACTGCTTTGGGATCATTACTCCTCCTAGCTATAAGATACATTTCCCTTTTCTGTTTACAAGTCTTTATTAAGCCATGCCTTTTTACATGGTTTCCTACAGTTACATTTCACTGTTTTTTTTAGGGAAACAGTTTTCAAATATACTCACAAAGGTATCATGAAATAGTATAAATTTTCAATTAGTATCAAGTTTCAAATCAGCATCATGCTTTTTAAATTAACATCATCCTAGTCTAACTGTTTCAAGCTTTCCCTAAAATTTTGAATTGTTAAACTGTTAATTGAGAACTGTTTTGCATTACTGTATGGAGCTATATCATATACTGTAACTAGCTGTGAATCATGATCAGGAAGACCATTCCTAAGAGGAAAAGTTTTTATTTGATTAAATTTATCTTGGTCTTTGAAAACATTATCTGTCAGTGTGCTGCTTTCCAGTACTACACGAGTAGGAAAACTAATAACTGGTATAAAATTGAAAGAGCCAAGTAATACTTCAAGGTCAAGCATTCTATCTGACTTTTTCAGAAAATGTGCGTTGAAATCTCCTCAAATAATAATTTTCTGTCCTCTGACTGACAGATAGCAAAACAAAGAATCCAAGTTTTTCAAAAATAGTTGAAAATTTCCCAATAAATGGCTACAATTATAAAAGTGCCATTATTTAGTTTAAGATCACATGCACATGTTTCTATATGTTGCTCTATGCAAAATTTTTTAGTTTCCAAATTTTTCACATTATGACAGATTTTAACATTCATGGCAACTCCTCCTCTCTACTTACATATGCCAAAAGCTTATATCCATCTACAATTTCCATACCTGTGACTATATGATGTTAAGACTTGCGTAGTACATCTGTTGCACCCCCAGTTTCTAAATCTTCTAAACAAACAAGAAGTTCAACTACTTTGTTTTTTAATTCCCAGATATTCTGATGCAATATATGAATATTATTTTTCACTGTGCTCTTATGGAAATCTTGTGACATATTAACATTATTTTTCACTGTACTGTTATTAGAATCTTGCGATATTTTCGCATCTCTACTACCTGCCAGTTTGAACTTCTCACTGAGCTTAATTTCAATCAATTTAGAATGATTGGACTCTGATCTTAGCCTTGAAAAGTACTCCCAGGAGTTTCAGTGCCCCCTCCCCCCTCCTTAAAGATTTTGCTATCATCCCAGCCAGTTAACCCTTCCCTTTCCTACCGAGCGAGGTGGCGCAGTGGTTAGCACACTGGACTCGCATTCGGGAGGACGACGGTTCAATCCCGTCTCCGGCCATCCTGATTTAGGTTTTCCGTGATTTCCCTAAATCATTTCAGGCAAATGCCGGGATGGTTCCTTTGAAAGGGCACGGCCGATTTCCTTCCCAATCCTTCCCTAACCCGAGCTTGCGCTCCGTCTCTAATGACCTCGTTGTCGACGGGACGTTAAACACTAACCACCACCACCACCACTTCCCTTTCCTATTGAGATGCAGACCATGTCTTGCAAAGTCCCACCTACCAATACCATCAACAGGAACCAAACCTATGCCTGTCAAAGTAGCTGCCCGAAGCAGGTGATCTAGCTCCACATTGACCCTCCTGACAGAGCTGTTCAAGTGGGGCCGATCATACCGCACGAAAGCAGGAACCAAGCCAAGATTTATATGGTTCGTTGCAGATGCTATTATTACCATGCCACACTCAATATTGTACCCCTGATCCCTATCAACACTGTTTCCCGTTCCACCCACTACCACAACATGACCCTGCTTTGTAAAACCCTTGCACAGTGATCTTACATCCTCTATCACAAGGCCGCACGTACGGAGACAGAGCTCTCGTGAAAGATAAGTAATTTAGGTTGTAAGTAATTGTAGTTGAACACTTTTAACTAATTAAGGGGAGTTGGAATGCCCTATCTCGCCAATGTTAAATTTGCTAACTTTGTGTACCTTTTTCTTTGGAACTATTATCTTCAGAACTTTGAAATTCTGGCAGAGGTTTTCAGCATATATTGTGAGCCCACTGAACTAGAACCAATGTTTTCTTTTTGTTGGTATAGTATTTATGAATTTTTTACCATTAAGCCATTTTTTATTGGAAAAAGTATAACATAAACTTCCCTAGTTCAGAGAATAAGCCAGTTCTTGTCATGATTCTAGTTCAGTGGCCTCTTTGAACTGTTTTGCAGCATTTCTGAAAATTTGAATGTTGTTGGTTGAGTGGTTTATGAGATAAAGGTACATGTAACACTAAAAATGTCAAATGCCAGAAAATGCGATTAAAGTAATTTATTATGAAAATTCACAAATACCTTTTATTCTATTATCAAAAGTGTCCAGCAGAGTAATCAGGGTCATCTTCTAGTTCTTCTTCTTCACCTAGAAGCTTTCTTCTCCTTGCTGCCCTTGCTTTTTTTGTATTAAATTCAGCTGCATACTGAGCCTTCCTTACTCGCACGCTGTCCAGAAGCTGAAGACCTCTGATGGTGTTGATACCAGGAGCAATGCCGAGCCTTGCCATGACCTTTAGCCTACCCATATGACCATCATTGAATGAAATAACAGCATCACTGACTCCCCATTTCAATGTTTTTATCCCAACAAATACATTCTTAGGTACACGAGTCCAAATGAGGTTGTTGAACGACTCGTTTTGATTCTGGGTACAACCATGAAGACATTTTCGCAGAAGATCAGGATGCCCCAAGTCTCTATATATTGGTTTAATTACTTCCATAACAGCCAATGGAATATAATTTTTATGGTGATAAGGATCCCCAGTAGCTTGAGATTTTCTATAATTGCACCATGACTGAGGACCATCTGGACAAGCAAAATGTTGAGGATTATCATCAGTTGATGATCGATGTAAATATGTGGCCCATACAGCTTGTCTCATTTCCTGCAAATTATTTGCATTATTTCTTATTGCCATACCATAGTATTGTTGTAATTCATTTATAATTTTATCTGACAGGCGACCTCTAATGGTTTTACCATCTGACAAAATTTTGTCCTTCAGATTCTGTTTCAGTTTCCTTAGACGAGTGCCCATTCGTTTCTGAACATGACCGACACATTCTAGTTTAGTTATTGTCTTATTGACATATGGCATGGATTCTGTAACACTTTTGTATGCCTTGGAGTCCCCATCTCCAAGGAATTTTGTGTAAAATACTCCCCGTTCTTTTTCTGATCTGCTAAACATTTTCACAGCAGCGGCAGCCTCCATGCCTCCACTCGTACCTTCATAATTCTTGCTACATATGTGAGCTGCTTCTTTCTTACCAGATGCACAATGGTAACAATGTTTAGTGAGCACTTCATAGTCCAAAACTTTACCGCTGTCCACACTAGTAACAGTAGCAACAGCATTTTTGGATGTGTGACCCCTTTTCTGCCAGGTTCCATCAAAAGCAACAGGGATATCTGGGTTTCCTTCATTTATATATTTTGCTTCACTGGCAGCAGCTTTCATTGATAAATCTGCTACAGACTGAACAGCATCTCCTATCACTTCAGTGTAATTGTCAATTTTAGCAGGTGGAGGTGGAAGATTCATTATGGCACAAAATGTTTGAGCAGCAGTATGTCCTTTACCAATTGCTCTCATTGCATACATTAGCCTGATATTACTCTCAAACAAATTGCTACTGCATGTTTTAGAGCTCCAAAAACAGGTCTCATTTTCACAACTGGCACAAACTATAGCAATTTTGCAGGAAAGTCCTATAGAGTTTGTTATGTTCATATCAAAAGAACCTCCACAAAGATTACAACACAAACATTTCTTCATAAACTCAGTAAAAACAGGAAAGTCGACTAAAACATATTGTTCATTAGAAGCTTCATCTGTAATTTCACTTGCACAGTTTGATAACTTCTTTTTTGATGCACTGGTGGGCGTGTCTCCTTCACACATCTCAGCTGTACAAACGTCAGAACTTTCACCAGCATCAACAGGTGCTGAAGCAGAATCACTTGAACAAACGTTATTTGTAAATCTATTACCGCGAAACTTTCGCTTTTTAAATAATGATGCACTCCTAGGCATCGTAGAAACTACGCACTCACCACTGAAAGTCAAAACAAGACAGATAACAAACTCCAAATGAGCGACAAACTAAACTCGAGGCTCAAAACAAACACTCACAGATCAAAAACTGAACAATAAACACAGCTAGTCGTAAAAACAATGGTACCTATGGAAGGATCAAAGATTCTACAACTGAAGAGTGAAATCCACAGCCTTCTATATGTAATGTTTTCGGAAATGCGAAGATTTAAATGTGTACAAATCACAAGATGGGTAACTTTGCTGGGCGCACATGTAATTTTGAAAAATTAAATAAAAATACTTCCAATTGGAATTTCTTAACAAATTTTGCACCATTTTAAGCAGAAAATTTCAAATTAAGTTATAAGGTTAAAAACTGAAAATGTGAATTTTTTCCATTTTCCGGCATTCCAACTCCCCTTAAATACGTTCTTTAGTGTACTCTTCAAGCTCACCATTAAACGTTTTTCTCTTATTTGCGTAGTGTTCTAGTAATCGCGAAAAGTTCGTTTGTTTACTTACTGATGCTTAGGCCTAATTTTTCGAGCGTGCATATTTAGCGTTATACCGCAATTGGAAGTACATTTGCTGTAGTTTAAATGATTAAATACGTTCATTAGGGTGTTTTCAAGCTCACCATTAAAGGTTTTTCTTTTATTGTTCCAGTAATCGCGAAAAGTTCGTTTTGTTTATATTTCGCGGCTTTGCCTTACTTTCCGAGTGTGCATACTTAGCGTTATACCGCAATGTTAAGTGCATTTGGTATAGATTAACTAATTAAATACGTTCATTACGGTGCCTTCAAGCTTGCCATTAAAGGTTTTTCTTTTATTTACGTATTCTTCCACTTATCGCGAAAAGTTCGTTTTCGTTGAATTCGGCTGTTTAGGCCTAATTTTTGATCGTGGATATTTAGCGTTGTAACACAAATTTAAGTGCATTTGGTAATAGTTTACTTACATATTAGTTTACAAAACATATTTAGTGTCATTTTGCATCTGTATTTAATATATTATCGTTATCAGTAAATCTCTTAACTAATTTCCAAACTACCATGGATACTAAGTGAGTGAGCTGTAGTAGGAAAGTTAGTTCAGGGGTTTTGTACAGCTGTTGTGACAGGTGGTTTCATGGGGGAAATTGTAGCGGCGTGGGAATTGGGGAAGCAAACGAGACTCTTCCATTCTTTTGTAGGGTTTGCTCAAGAGATAGGATTATAGCTGAACAGGAGGAGAAAATTAGAGCCCTTCAGGCTTATTTGGACAGAGCGAGGGAGGAACTGAAGAGGTTAAGGGGGAAGGAGGGCAAACAGCGGTGGGAAGTGGTAGCTGGGAACAGGGGCCACAGAAAGTGGACAGTGCCTGACAGTCTCCCAATTGGCACAACCAATAGATTTGCCTTGCTACCACTATTAAGTAAGGAAGAGGCTCCAGTAGAAGTAGATGTAGTTAAGATGCAACAGAATTTCACTAGGAAACCAACTGTTCCAAAAAAACTAGAATGTAAGAGGAAAGTTCTGTTGCTAGGTAGCAGCCATGGAAGAGGTGTGGGTCAGATTTTGCAGGAAAAATTAGGTGACAGGTACCAGGTCACAAATTTTTTCAAGCCAAGTGCAAGTCTTAGGCAGGTGGTAGAGGATATAGGTTCCTGTGGAAGGGATTCACAAAGCAGGATCATATGATGATAGTGGGTGGAGTGGGAAACAGTATTGACAGGGATCAGGGCTACTTGTATGACCTATTGAAAACAGCCTCGGCAACGACCCATACCAGTGTTGGGCTGGTGCCTGCTTTCGTGCGGCATGGCCAGCCCCAGTTGAAGTGCTCTGTCAGGAGGGTAAATATGGAGTTGGATCAGTTGCTTAGGGCGGCCACTCTGTCAGACATTGGATTGGTTCCCGTCAAGGCTATTGATAGGGGGGATTTCAGAAGGCATAACCTACATCTCAGTAGGAAAGGGAAGGGTAAACTGACAGGGTTGTTAGCGAAATCCATAAGGGGGGACACTAGTACTCATGGATGTACCTCTTTTTTTAGACTAATATCAGTGTCCAATGAGAAGTTCAGGCAGGCAGGTGCTAAAGAGGTCCAAAACTCACAAAAATCTCACAACAGGAAAGTAAATAATAATGTTACCATATTTAACCAAAATATTGGTGGATTAAAGAAAAAAGTTGATTCTCACAAAAGTAAAGTAAAAAATAATGTTACCATTTTTCACCAAAATATTCCGTGATTGAAGAATATAGTAGATGAGCTCCTGGTTTGTTTAGATGACAATGAATCTGATAATGTAATAGATGTACTATGCCTGTCTGAGAATCACATTGTGTCTGATATGGAAAAGGTAAATATCAGTGGTTATAAACTAGGTGCACGTATGAGTAGAGAGAATAAGGTGGGAGGAAGAGTTGCCATATATGTAAAAAGTTATCACTGTGTAGAATGCTTAGATACAAAAAAGTTTTGTCTAGAGCAACATATAGAAGCATGTGCCTGTCAACTTAAACTGAAGGAGGGCTCTTTTATAATTGTAACAGTATATAGGTCCCCTTCAGGAAAGTTTCATTTATTCCTGGATAACTTGGATGCCTTGTGCTATCTCTGAGATAGGGGAAAGCAAATTATTATTTGTGGAGACTTCAATGTTGATTCACTGAAAGAGTGTAATAGGAAGAATGACCTGGTAAGTCTTGCTCAGTTCTTTCAATTTGTCATCTGTCACTAATTTTCCTACTTGGGTAGAAAAGGACAGCAGCACATTGATAGATAACACTTTTATAGACCAAGATAGGTTTTAAAACATAAATTCTTGTCCTGATGAGAATGGGCTTTCTAATCATGGTGCTCAGCTAGTTACAGTATATGACATAGCTACATTCAGTAATTCAAAACTACCCTCCAAAGTTGAGCAGTCAATTTATGACTCAACAATTAGAAATTTCAGAGAAAATCTTCAGCAGTTAGACTGGGATGGTGTGTACAAGGAACCTGATCCTAATTTAAAGTATAACTTATTTCATGATACACTTGTAAGAGAATTTGAAAACTGTTGCCCCAAGAAAGTAGGTAAATCTAATTATAAGAAACCATTCAAAAAACCTTGGCTTACTAAAGGAATAAAAATATCTTGTAACCACAAAAGGGAACTGTATCTAACAACAAGAAAGAGTAATGACCCAGAAACAGCCAAATATTATAAAAACTACTGTGCTACATTAAGAAAGGTTATTAAAAAGTCCAGAAGCATGTGTATCATGTCTGAGATTAATACCTCTGATAACAAAATTAAAACAATTTGGAATATTATTACAAGGGAGACAGGGCAACCAAGAGTACAGGATGACGGCATCACCATCAAAGCAAATGGAAACTTGATAAACAACAAGCTGGAAGTCGAAAAGATTATGAATAATCATTTTTTAAATGTTGTAGAGAAAATAGGATCTAGGTGTCCATTAGAAGAAGCAAGGCAGTTCATGGAAGAGACCTTACCCACACCATTTGATACAACTGAAATTCCACCCACCTCTCCTTCTGAAATTAGGAATATAATAAACTCTCTCAAGAATAAAAGCTCACATGGAATTGATGGCATTTCCAGCAGGATAATAAAAGCTTGTTCCAAAGAAATTAGTGAGATTTTTAGCCACACATGTAATAGCTCTCTGAAGCAGGGTATTTTCCCAGTTAGACTTAAGTGTGCCATTGTTAAACCACTGCATAAAAAAGGGGATACGTCTGATGTCAACAACTACTGCCCAATCTCTCTTCTGCCTTATCCAAAATTCTTGAAAAAGTAATGTATTGTAGAGTAGCTTCACACCTTTGTAAAAATAAAGTATTAACAAAATGTCAGTTTGGTTTCCAGAAGGGTTTTTCAACGGATAATGCTATATATACTTTCAATAATGAAATATTAAATGCTCTGAGTAAACGGAAGTCACCCGTTGGGATTTTCTGTGATCTCTCAAAGGCTTTTGATTGTGTAAATCATGGAATACTTCTAAATAAGCTCAAGTACTGTGGTATGAATGGGACAGTGCTCAAATGGTTTAAATCATACCTAATTGGAAGAGTGCAGAAATTTGAAATAAACAGTTCACATAGCATGCAAAAATTTGGTGATTTCTCAAAGTGGGGAATAATCAAGAATGGGGTGCCGCAAGGTTCGGTCTTGGGTCCTCTGCTGTTCTTAATACACTCATGGAAATTGAAATAAGAACACCGTGAATTCATTGTCCCAGGAAGGGGAAACTTTATTGACACATTCCTGGGGTCAGATACATCACATGATCACACTGACAGAACCACAGGCACATAGACACAGGCAACAGAGCATGCACAATGTCGGCACTAGTACAGTGTATATCCACCTTTCGCAGCAATGCAGGCTGCTATTCTCCCATGGAGACGATCGTAGAGATGCTGGATGTAGTCCTGTGGAACGGCTTGCCATGCCATTTCCACCTGGCGCCTCAGTTGGACCAGCGTTCGTGCTGGACGTGCAGACTGCGTGAGACGACGCTTCATCCAGTCCCAAACATGCTCAATGGGGGACAGATCCGGAGATCTTGCTGGCCAGGGTAGTTGACTTACACCTTCTAGAGCACGTTGGGTGGCACGGGATACATGCGGACGTGCATTGTCCTGTTGGAACAGCAAGTTCCCTTGCCGGTTAGGAATGGTAGAACGATGGGTTCGATGACGGTTTGGATGTACCGTGCACTATTCAGTGTCCCCTCGACGATCACCAGTGGTGTACGGCCAGTGTAGGAGATCGCTCCCCACACCATGATGCCGGGTGTTGGCCCTGTGTGCCTCGGTCGTATGCAGTCCTGATTGTGGCGCTCACCTGCACGGCGCCAAACACGCATACGACCATCATTGGCACCAAGGCAGAAGCGACTCTCATCGCTGAAGACGACACGTCTCCATTCGTCCCTCCATTCACGCCTGTCGCGACACCACTGGAGGCGGGCTGCACGATGTTGGGGCGTGAGCGGAAGACGGCCTAACGGTGTGCGGGACCGTAGCCCAGCTTCATGGAGACGGTTGCGAATGGTCCTCGCCGATACCCCAGGAGCAACAGTGTCCCTAATTTGCTGGGAAGTGGCGGTGCGGTCCCCTACGGCACTGCGTAGGATCCTACGGTCTTGGCGTGCATCCGTGCGTCGCTGCGGTCCGGTCCCAGGTCGACGGGCACGTGCACCTTCCGCCGACCACTGGCGACAACATCGATGTACTGTGGAGACCTCACGCCCCACGTGTTGAGCAATTCGGCGGTACGTCCACCCGGCCTCCCGCATGCCCACTATACGCCCTCGCTCAAAGTCCGTCAACTGCACATACGGTTCACGTCCACGCTGTCGCGGCATGCTACCAGTGTTAAAGACTGCGATGGAGCTCCGTATGCCACGGCAAACTGGCTGACACTGACGGCGGCGGTGCACAAATGCTGCGCAGCTAGCGCCATTCGACGGCCAACACCGCGGTTCCTGGTGTGTCCGCTGTGCCGTGCGTGTGATCATTGCTTGTACAGCCCTCTCGCAGTGTCCGGAGCAAGTATGGTGGGTCTGACACACCGGTGTCAATGTGTTCTTTTTTCCATTTCCAGGAGTGTATATATATTAATGACTTGCCATTCTATATTCACGAAGATGCACAGTTGGTACTTTTTGCCGGTGATGCAAGTATAGTTATCACACCCAGCAGACAAGAATTAACTGGTGGAATTGTAAACGATGTTTTTCAGAAAATCATTAAGTGGTTCTCTGCAAATGGGTTCTCATTAAACTTTGGCAAAACAAAGTATATACAGTTCCACACAGTAAATGGAATGACACCATTAATAAATGTAGAATTTGATCAGAAATCGGTAGCTAAGGTAGAGTATTCAAAATTTCTAGGTGTATGCATTGATGAGGGGTTGAACTGGAAAAAACACACTGAGGATCTGCTGAAAAGTTTGAGTTCAGCTACTTATGCTATAGGGTCATTGCAAGTTTTGGAGATATACATCTGAGTAGCTTAGCTTACCACCCCTATTTTCGTTCTCTGCTTTCGTATGGCTTCATATTCTGGGGTAACTCATCATTGAGTAAAAGAGTATTCATTGCACAAAAGCGTGCAATCAGAATAATTGCTGGAGCTCATCCAAGATCATCCTGCAGACACTTATTTAAAGAGCTAGACATCTTCATTGTCACCTCACAATATACAATGTGGTCAGAAAATGTCTGAAACGCTTGTAGGGATGTTGCAGGGCAGGTTGTACTGAGATATGAATGTTACGAAAAAAATTCGATACGTTGCGCAATTTCCGGGTTATTTAGAATTGAAGTTAGCCAATCAGATCGTCGCGCGAGTAAATTCATGTTTCAGCTAACGAGATAAAGCACTCGTTGGGCAACACCGCCCCTGGCATGACGCTTGGATGTGAGCGCGCGACGCCCCGATTCGCTAAATTCTACGGTATATAACTCGGAAACGGGGCAACGTATCGAATTTGTTTCTTAACATTTATGTCTCAGTACAACCTGCCCTGTAACATACCTATAAGCATTTCACACATTTTCTGACCACCCTGTATATATTCACTTATGAAATTTGTTATTAACAATCCGAACGAATTCAAAAGTAATAGCAGTGAACATGGCTACAAAACTAGGAGAAAGGATGATCTTCACTACTCAAGGTTAAATCTAACTTTGGCTCAAAAGGGGGTAAATTATGCTGCCATAAAAGTCTTTGGTCACTTACCTAATAGCATCAAAAGTCTGGCAGGTAGCCAATAGCATTTAAAAGGAAATCAAAAGAATTTCTTAATGGCAACTCCTTGTACTCATTAGATGAATTTTTGGATATAGTAAGTGGGTAATTTCCCAAACCCCCACAAAAAAATATTAAAAATTGAAGATATTGAGTGTCATGTAATATTTTGTGTAATGTAATATCTTGTAAAGACACCTTTTTTTAACATGACACGTTCCACATCATTACGAAGTGTCGTATTCATGATCTGTGGAACAAGTAATAACCTAATCTAATCTCTAATCACTTGGATAAGACATGCACTGCGCTTGAAAATACTTGTGACCTGGTGGTACCTGTCACCTAATTTTTCCTGCAAAATCTGGCCCACACCTCCTCCACAGCTACTACCTAACAACAGAACTTTCCTCCTAAAAAATGGTTCAATTGGCTCTGAGCACTATGGGACTTAACTTCTGAGGTCATCAGTCCCCTAGAACTTAGAACTACTTAAACCTAAGGACATCACACACATCCATGCCCGAGGCAGGATTCGAACCTGCGACCGTAACTGTCGCGCGGTTCCGGACTGAAGCGCCTAGAACCACGCGGCCACCGCGGCCGGCTTTTCCTCCTACTTTCTACTTTTTTTGCAACAGTTGGTTTCCTAGTGAAAATCTGTTTGGTGCTGACTACACTTAAACTACTTGAGCCTCTTCCTTGGTTGATTGAGGTAACAAGGCAAATCTACTGTTTGTGCCAATGATGAGACTGCCAGATACTGTTCTCTTTCTGTGAGCCTGTTCCTTGCTACCACTTCTCATCTGTCTTAACCCTTCTCCCCCCTTAACCCCATCAGTTCCTCCCAAGCACTATCCTGCTCAGACAGAAGGGCTTTAATCTTCCCTTCCTCTTCAGCTATTTTCCTATCCCTTGAAGATAATCTGCAATACCATGGAAGGGACCCCTTCCCCTATTCCCATGCCACTACGTTCACCCCAATGTAACCATCTGCCACAACAGCTGCACAGAAGCCCAGAACTGACTTTCTTATCGCAGAACAATTCTCCCTCATGGCTGTTTACAATATTTTTACGAAATTTATCTACAGTTCACAAGAGTCACTAAAGTTATGTGGAACACTAATATTCGTGTACACTATTAATATAGTTGTACCACTACCGGCCCAGGTCCGGACACTGTCTCAAGTATGCTTACGGTGGACTCAATGAATGTGACGAAAAGAGTGTAAGATCTTACCGCCTTTCTTTACTGATATTTACGCCTGGCAAGAGCGTGAATAGGTCACTTATTTGGTGGAGAGGACACAAGAAAGAATCCTGATAATATGTGGGACCTGAATCTATACTTTCGTAAAATAGTTTCCCTTTTTTAATCGTAATACTCTTCGTCTTGCCGAGAAGCAGCCAATATCTGCACTTGACTGAGTGCTGTTAGTTTTTATCTTAATACCACATAAATTAATATATTCACTTTCTTTTCCTTAATAATTATGGTGCGAGTCTTTTAAAGCGTCCGTTGATGACGGAACGCAGTGAATTTATAATAAAATTATTCCTACGCAAGATGTCTGCAAAGAATGGTCGATTGTTCGGCCGTTCTTCCAAATCATCGAGCGTACTGAAAACCTTACAAATAAAATTTTTACTTCTGAATGAAGGTTACTAGGCATATGAAAGAAAAATGCATGATCAGCTTAAGTTATCATATATTATTTAAAATTTTATGGCTTACAATGCGAAATGGCCGCCGTAGCGTGCGTTGACTTCGAGACTAAAACAGAGAGAGAGTAATAACGCTGGTCTGTTTTAGTTCCTTTAGCCAGCGAGTAAAAGAACAATTAATTACCACAAAGATCATATACAGTTACCTTATAGAGTCTGTTTGTACCATTATTATTTCATTTCATTATAAATTACCGTTATGAAACCTAATTTCACGCGCATTTTCAGAGTTTTTTTTTACAATTTTTATTTTACTTTATTTTGTGTCTCACTTTTCGTCGCACGATTTAATATTTTATGCAGCATATCGGCACATAGTAACATAATGCAGTTAAACTAACGTTAAAAATCAAAATTGGTATACCCGAAAAAACAGGCCTAAGATCGTGTATGCGCGATACGTTAATTACGCGTTTTGAAATGAAGTAAAAGATGGATCTTAAAACATTTAGTTCCTCGAGTAGATACGGCACTACTAAATATATGTGTAATGGAAACTACCTGAATTCTTAATACTTAAAGAAATGTCTTAAATTTCTATGTAAACCTACGTCTAAAGTAAGCGGAAACCGGCCCTTAGGTATGTTTTTGTTTTTTTTCGAGACATACTTTGAAACGAATGGAACTTCAGTAGAATATATTAAACAGACTCTAATTAACTTCGTTACGGTGTAATTTTAATTTAATTGACAGTTATTATAGAATTAATTACTTATCTTCACGAGCTTAATACTCAGGCGTATGCGATCTGCTCCAGTGCTACTAACTGACTTAATAATGAGTATCATACAGTGAAAATTCATCCTAACAGCTATTGGCAACAATTCATAAAATCAAAATTCCGTACACTATCGAAATACTGTACTCCGTGATAACTTGGCCTCACACTGTTTTGATCAGATGGAATTAACGTTGTGGACGAACCAATAGTGGTCGCCGAATGGACAGAGCGAGTGAGCCTTTTCTTACTGAGGACTTGGTTTCCCCACAACATCGCTATCACGGTGCTCTGTAAGCTGCCATTTTGTACTTCTATGGATGATTTGGTGACGACAGTCGCGCTTGCAGTAGTAGGTTTCCGAAAAACACCAAAGAGAAACCAGCGCCTTCCATAATTACCTGTGGGTCCAAACACTAACGAAAATTCATGGTGCAACTTTTTTTCTTTCTTTTTTATTTCTACCATTTCAAAAATTTCTGACACTGATTTGTATTTTTGACGGATAAACCTGAAGATGCTTCTATACTGACTTAAAACAGGTAGTTCCGAATAAAGCACCTTCATATAGTTATATGGCCTTTGGAAACACCTCGTCATACTTCACCTTTCCATTGTTGAAATTCTTATGATAATTGAATAGGTTGTTGCACGTTGTTATTTAATTGTACAAAAAATGTTAACCTCTTTAAGGTCTACATTCTGTATAAATTGTTTCTTGAACTAAATAAAACTAGGACTGAATATTATACCATTGTCAGAGTACATCTTTGTCCTAATGGCCTCCTCCTATTACATCTTTACCTGTAGTCTGCAGTGTAATCGTTGACTGTTTTTTAGACTGTGCTTGTAAGATTCAAAAGATTCAGCACGGCGCAACGCAACGACACACAACCAGACTCCTAGGTTAGTATTAGAGACACATAATCAGTCTATGGTTCTATGCTTGCACTCAAGAGACTGGATAGTAACAAATTAGTTTTATTGACGGTTGAGTTCCACTTTTTAATTTTGTTACAATAATCCGACCCCAATACGTTGCACATTGAAGTAAAGAGAAAAGGATTGAAATTTGCAAATGAAAATAGAAGCAAGACTGTGACAAGAGTTTGTTTACAAGGAAATCAAATGCAGCAAGGCGTTAATTTTTTTTCTCTTTCAGGAAGCGTTATAAATTTTTTTCTACCAGGAAGTGATCAATTAACTCACAAATATAAAAGTTTCCGAGGAAAAAATGAGTCGAAGACTTAAAGGCTACAACATAGCCAGTGACTGATGACATTTCTTCCAGAGGAAACATGAAATGAAACGGACTGATTTCGAAGTATAGAGTTCGGTTTATAGAAAATAAACCAATGGAAGATACAGTTAAGGTCAGCAAACACAAACAAAAATAAGAGATTACGTTTCGTACCAAATAAGACTACAGGAGGTAGGAGTTCAGAGAAGAAAGTGTGGCATTCCTTCTGAAAGTCATCTTCAGCAAAAGAAGGCCATGAACGTCTAAGATCGCTCAGAATATAGATCTTGCTACCACAAGGGCATAAAAGACTAATATAGGAAACCGAAAATGAAAAAAAACGAATCTTATTTGTGGCAGTCGTAATGGAACTAGCCTGTTATGTGGGCGAAACGGAGACCTGTTGCCGAGGTACTTTGGACAGTCTTACTGGCAATTAAATTATGAACAGAGTGTAATGCAGTTACTCAAATCGGATCTTTAGTTAGGTATTTAATTTGCTTACCAAATAAGATGCAGATACAAACTCTGTTACAGTAAACAGAGCGGAGTGGAAACATCTCTGAAGATTTCCAGGAAATGGCAATTATAGAAGTAATTAAGTTTGCAGGTACTTAATCACCGAATCCCTGCGCTGTATTGCTCTCACGTTCATTGCAAATGAAGTCGTTCACGGGTAAAGTAAAAAGGCCAATGTTTACCGCAATATGATATGTGTGTGTTTATCTTGAAAGGTAAATCCCGCATATCGTTTACGAGTGTATGTAGAATTTCCGTTTCAAGACAAGATCAAACGAAAACACCGCGTTCTCGCCGTTAGTATTCTACTCTATTTACCGATTATAATTAACACATCGTTGATTATGCCAAGAGAAAACATCTGCACTCCAGTTCCTTCGTTTAGATGTCGCAGAATGAAGAGATTTTACGAGAACGATAGCGCCACTGCCATCACGAACAAAGATATGCTTTTACGGACTGTCATTTTTCCTTTCAACATTATACATTATTTCATGTGAGAACCACTGATGGCAAATTCTTAACGCTCAGTTCTGCATAGCAGCTGGAGTCAGTCTCATTTTTATGCCGGTGAACAAAACATTGAACTATCACGATTAGGCCACTGGTAATGAATGAAAAAGTAATACTGTTTACTGTAAAGTAGTTGTAGCTCTTGGAATGTTTGAAAGGTCCTTGTGTACAGCTACTTCTGAACATTTTACCGAAGTTCTTAATCCCATAATTTCATCGAATTTCTTGTACCCATAACATAGATGTGTAATTGTTTCTAATTTATCAGAATCAGTTCAAAATATTTTGCATTCAACATTGACTACCACTCGGACATGATACAGTAGGACTAAATTATGTGACATACCAGTTACCATTGATCGTATCCACGTCTCGTAGTGCTTATGGTCATAGGTGATGACTATAAGGTTCAGCATTATCATACTGTGCTATGAAACAACTAATCGTGAAAACATGTTGCTTAACCATAGCGCTGAATTTTCGACATAGACGTACTGTTCCTTCATTTATTGCATAATAAATGAACTGTTAACTAGTATTTTAAATCGGTTAGTACATTTCATATTTTTCACGTGTAACAACAGAAACTGGTCCATGTTTCAAGCAAACATTGTTTTCAGAAAAGAAAAAGGTAATAATAATGATTCCACAATGAGATTTTCACTCTGCAGCGGAGTGTGCGCTGATATAAAACTTCCTGGCAGATTAAACACGGTTTTAATCTGCCAGGAACTTTCGAAATAATAATGAGTTACAAAAGTAATTAAACAGAATATTGGCTTCAAATTAGTCAAGGGAATCAGAGGGTGTTACATAAAAAAGTTGGTAATTTAGCGAAGGATAAAATAAACACATGGGAGGGTAGAGAATATGGATGCACGTTTTAAGGAGGGATCGTAAAGGAAAGCTACGGCATTGTACCGAGCCTACGCCATTCGATTTGACATTACGAATTAACTGGACAGTATGCTAACTGCAATTATTTACCGTTGGACGTACTAAGTTGTGTTGATCGCTTCTCAATTAGTTACACTTTTAAGCACCTTAGCTAACAACAGCCAGTCACTTTCTGTATCTTATATACAAGTTGCAGAGAGTGTTCTTAATTACTTACAGTTTTAAAGTGACCTTTAGACGACAGTAGTCGGTTACTGTTTACGTACCATCACGAGATACATTTTGGAAACAGTACTGATAGTAGCTATCAATTCCTTATGGTGCTTGACTGGGAGGCAAATCTTGAATGAGGCCGTCGAGTTAAATGTTTCTGCCCAGCATTACCTTTACTCATGTATTGCTATGTAGCTATGTTTATAAGCCTATGTATTTGTATCTCTAACATTATTGTGCTTATTTACGCAATTGTAGTTACATTTCTGATATGTCTTATTATGTCTCTGTATCACTATATAAAATTTCATTGGCTTTATTATCACTGCTATCTTTTGGTGTCACAGGTTTAGTGTCAGAGGAGGTCTTTACGGCCTCTCTCTCGCGTATCCATCTTGTAATATTCTTGAAATACACTCCTGGAAATTGAAATAAGAACACCGTGAATTCATTGTCCCAGGAAGGGGAAACTTTATTGACACATTCCTGGGGTCAGATACATCACATGATCACACTGACAGAACCACAGGCACATAGACACAGGCAACAGAGCATGCACAATGTCGGCACTAGTACAGTGTATATCCACCTTTCGCAGCAATGCAGGCTGCTATTCTCCCATGGAGACGATCGTAGAGATGCTGGATGTAGTCCTGTGGAACGGCTTGCCATGCCATTTCCACCTGGCGCCTCAGTTGGACCAGCGTTCGTGCTGGACGTGCAGACCGCGTGAGACGACGCTTCATCCAGTCCCAAACATGCTCAATGGGGGACAGATCCGGAGATCTTGCTGGCCAGGGTAGTTGACTTACACCTTCTAGAGCACGTTGGGTGGCACGGGATACATGCGGACGTGCATTGTCCTGTTGGAACAGCAAGTTCCCTTGCCGGTCTAGGAATGGTAGAACGATGGGTTCGATGACGGTTTGGATGTACCGTGCACTATTCAGTGTCCCCTCGACGATCACCAGTGGTGTACGGCCAGTGTAGGAGATCGCTCCCCACACCATGATGCCGGGTGTTGGCCCTGTGTGCCTCGGTCGTATGCAGTCCTGATTGTGGCGCTCACCTGCACGGCGCCAAACACGCATGCGACCAACATTGGCACCAAGGCAGAAGCGACTCTCATCGCTGAAGACGACACGTCTCCATTCGTCCCTCCATTCACGCCTGTCGCGACACCACTGGAGGCGGGCTGCACGATGTTGGGGCGTGAGCGGAAGACGGCCTAACGGTGTGCGGGACCGTAGCCCAGCTTCATGGAGACGGTTGCGAATGGTCCTCGCCGATACCCCAGGAGCAACAGTGTCCCTAATTTGCTGGGAAGTGGCGGTGCGGTCCCCTACGGCACTGCGTAGGATCCTACGGTCTTGGCGTGCATCCGTGCGTCGCTGCGGTCCGGTCCCAGGTCGACGGGCACGTGCACCTTCCGCCGACCACTGGCGACAACATCGATGTACTGTGGAGACCTCACGCCCCACGTGTTGAGCAATTCGGCGGTACGTCCACCCGGCCTCCCGCATGCCCACTATACGCCCTCGCTCAAAGTCCGTCAACTGCACATACGGTTCACGTCCACGCTGTCGCGGCATGCTACCAGTGTTAAAGACTGCGATGGAGCTCCGTATGCCACGGCAAACTGGCTGACACTGACGGCGGCGGTGCACAAATGCTGCGCAGCTAGCGCCATTCGACGGCCAACACCGCGGGTCGTGGTGTGTCCGCTGTGCCGTGCGTGTGGTCATTGCTTGTACAGCCCTCTCGCAGTGTCCGGAGCAAGTATGGTGGGTCTGACACACCGGTGTCAATGTGTTCTTTTTTCCATTTCCAGGAGTGTAGTTCCAGTGTTCCGTCTAGGTCTGCTCATTGGTTTCGATACCAAAAGGGATTTTCTAAATTGAATTGTGCAAACATTTATTGTCTTACCACAGTATGCCAGGTGAAGTGTAGTATTATGTGTTCAGGAAACCTAGTCCCCCGCAATTGCATTGCTGGCTCGGACGAATGTAAGTGTTTTGGCTAAGGATCATGTCTGAAACTTCCTGGCAGATTAAAACTGTGTACCGGACCGAGACTCGAACTCGGGACCTTTGCCTTTCGAGGGAAAGTTCTCTGCGATCTGATCTACCCAAGCACGACTCACGACCCGTCCTCACAGCTTTAATTCCGCCAGTACCTGGTCTCCTACCTTCCAAACAGCCTTAATCTGCCAGGAAGTTTCATATCAGCGCACACTCCGCTGCGGACAGAAAATCTTACTCTGGAAACATCCCCCAGGCTGTGGCTAAGCCATGTTTCCGCAATATACTTTCTTCCAGGAGTGCTAGTCCTGTAAGGTCTGAAGGAGAGCTTCTGTGAAGTTTGGAAGGTAGGAGACGAGGCACTGGCTGAATTAAAAGTGTGAGGACGGGTCGTGAATCGTGCTTGGGTAGCTCAGATGGTAGGGCACTTGCCCGCGAAAGGCAAAGGTCCCGAGTTCGAGTCTTGGTCCGGCACATAGTTTTAATCTGCGAGGATGTTTCATATCAGCACACACTCCGCTGCAGAGTGAAAATCTCATTCAAGGAATATGTCTGTTTACGAAATGTAACATTCCATGGCTTGGGGTAGCATATTGTATTACTAATATTTCCTTTACATTTGGGAAGGAATCACAGACATTTCGATCTTTATCGCATGTGTCCCACTCCCTTCGCCACGTATCACATGCCATCTTTCAAGGTGCTGCTTATCGTTGATGTCTTTGTTTACGATAGATCTTATTTTGTCCCTGAAGCCCACCTGCATCCATTCTGCTGCAACACAATGCCAGACGGTAATATGGAATGTAAAGGCTCTCAGGACGACATAAAGCGCTTCCAGAGCTGTAATTCTAAAGTCACGTGATGACCTACGTTTAGTGAAACCATAATCCTCTGTCCTACTTTCCAAAACATTCCTCGAATTAGATCATCGAAAGTTTTTCTTTTAAGCTTTGGCTAATTTCACACCAGGTGTGCGTTCCGGCTCTATGGTAGTGGCTTGGATCTGGCTAAAAGTAATGTCCGTAAAAGGTATCATGAAAAGACGGGCCTTCGTTTCTACAGCTCTTTATCAAAGTTATATTACAGTACAAAAATGCCCTATGACCTTCTGCGAAAAATATAACTTTTTTTCTTTGAACCAAATACTATTTTTTCCTGGCTTGACTAATAATTTAATAGCAATTAACAGTTAGTGGGTGCCATAACATCAGTGATTAATCTTATAATAATACGCAGAACAAGAGAAGTCTGTATAATTGGAATGAAACAGCTCTGTAAGAAACGTCTGAGAAAGAAACCAAAGAAAAATCGCTATAGCACCACATGCAGCCATGTATTGAAACTTTTTAAAATCATCAGTCTTTGCACTGATCCACACTACATCTTATCTTACCTTGTATTGATATTTAATATTTGTGCATGTATCCAACCAAATGTCCCCGATAATCTGTCAGAGGCTGTGTGAATAATTTTACGCTTCTACTGTGGATTCGGATGTTGAGCTAAATATACAGATATTTGATCGCGTATACCATCAACGAGCGTGGATCAGCAGTGGATAGCGGACTGGACTCGCACTGGAGGACAGTGGTTCAGATCCGCCACTAGACATCCATGATTTCCCTAAATCGCTCCAAGCAAATTTTGAGATGTTTACGTTAAAATGGCACGGTAGGTTTCCTTCCTCATCCTTAATGACCACGTTGTTCACGGGAGGATAATCCTAATCCTTCTTTCGTGCATGCCATTAACTTGGTTCCCTCCTCTAATAAGTGTGATTCTAGGTTTACCTCTTCGCTTATTACTTTTAACACCTATTATTTTGAAACATCTGGATGGAATCGTTAATAGATCCTTCAAAATCTCTCTGTAGCGCCCCAATTCAAATGCTTTCAGTTCTTCCCCATGTCGTTTTCTTACTGTCCACGTTTTACATCTGTACAGTATTATGTACTAAATGTACAATATAACGAACATCTTCCCCTATCCCGTACCAAGAATTTAGTTTTTTAAGCTGCGTCAGTCTGCTTCTGATATCTTCCTATCTTCAGGCCACCCGTGCAGTCTTCCCTCGTCGACAGGAGATTTGTTTCAGCGTTTTCTCTGCTACATTTTCCAGAGTTCAATTCAAGCACGTTGTCATCTTTCTTTATGTTATTCATAGTTAATTTCTGTTTACCACAACTTTCCTTTCAATCATTGGATACGCTTTATGTGGGAACGTTGGAACTGGAATCTGTCTCTCAGCACGCCTTTATTCGTATTGCCAATGATTTAATTTATTTATCAATCATGGGTTAGTTATAACCGCAAAAGTTATATGTGACGGGAATTTTAAGCTCTTCTGATCATGTCTGTGGAAAGGATATCTGTTTCCCAGGTCTTAACCTATGGCTTCCATCGCCAGCGAAAAGCTTAACTGAGACTCAAACTCACTGGATCAGTAGCAGCGCTTTTAGCCAAGTTTACATTGTCTTAGCTTAGCCACGTGATTCGACGATCATCTCGATGATGGCTCGCGTGCTGTAGAACGTGTAAACTGAACAAAAGATTCAGAAAATTATGAAAAAATTATGTCTTTATCACTCTGGCGTATTAAGTGATTCATATTGAGTACGTACTTCAAGTTATGAATTCCTCTGGACTGCTAAAGTAGTCATAAAAGTGGATCAAATATTAACGTATATATGAAAATCTTCTGCTGTCTATCTGAAATTTTATCTCCATAGGTATGACGTCAAAGATTTTTAGTTGTATGTTCTCTCCACTACAAAAGTGAATTCCACTAGATGCAAGCGGATGTAATTGTTCTTTCCAGTGTTGTATTAGTGAATATTTCTGTTACGCTCACTCTCAAATATATTTTTGACAGCTAATTTCAGCATTTAATAAACGTGCTGCGATACTTTAGTCAACATTTACAGTTGTCTAAATACATGACAACAAGATGAAAGCTGATGAACTAGAAACACAACTCTATTACTTATTTTGTGCGACAAACACTTATGTGTGACTGAGATGTAGAATAAACTATTATGTTGTTGTAAATCAGCGAATTCTAATACGTATAATATGTTGATTTACTTATTTCTATGTCCACAAAATTCATGGTTAATTTTGCGAGGCTGTTGTTGTAACATTTATTTTACGATTTCAGTCAGCAACGTACTACCTACAATGCAAAACTGATGTGAGTTGTGTTTCGCTATGTTTACCATGTTTGTCATAAAAAATATATTTCGTAAAACGGACATTCCGTATTTTCTCTGTTGATGCTTCTCTACTCGGCTGAGCTCTCCCGAAAAGATAAAGTTGTTCGTTTTTTCCGCGCGCTGTTCAAGATTAGAATAATAGAGAATTATTGTGAAGGTGGTTCGATGAACCCTCTGACAGGCATTTAAGTGTGATTTGCCGAGTATCCATATAGATGTAGATGTTAGTTTAGTAAAATTTATGAATGGTTTCGGCTTTGCAGCCGTCATCAGAACTAAAAATGAAAGCAATATCAGAAAAAAAGAAAATTCCCATGTGAATTTCAATGATGAAGTCTTCTCATTGGATCACGCTAGTTGCGGCATCGTGCTAACTGCCTTTTCGCTGCGGTAACACCGGTTCCCGTCAGGTCAGCGAAGTTAAGCGCTGTCGGGCTTGGCCAGAATTTGGATGAGTGACCGTTCAGTTCTGCTAAGTGCTGTCGGCAAGCAGGGTGCACTCAACCCTTGTGAAGCCACCTGAGGAATTACTTGACTGAAAAGTAGCGGCTTCGGTCACGAAAGCTGACAACGACCGGGAGAATGGTGTGAGGCCCACATGTCCCTTCCCCCCTCCCCCCCCCCCCCCGTATCAGCATCCAGCGACGCCTTCGTCTGACACGGCGGTCGGTCGTTACCGTTGGGCCTTCCGATACTTGTTTGGACGGAGAAAGAGAGAGAGAGAGAGAGAGTTGTGGCGTTGTGTTACCGCCACGTTTCGGGGAGTTTCCTACTCGTCATCTTCCGGCGAAGTGTAGGGTTCATGTTTAGTTACTTTCTTTACAGTTACCGGACTGTCAATCACGGTGCAGGTGGGTTATTTTCGTACCTATGGAAATGAAATCGCGACTGGAGGTAGTGTGTCAGGTGGCAGGAAGCCCAGAAGAGTGGAGGGCGATTCGAGGGTGGAGTCCTGGTGCTCCCTCTCTATTCCGCCCGCTGTCTCCACTGCTTTCGCGTCGGAGCGTTCCTGAGAAAACGATAAAGCCACGTCCGATGCGGAGGTCAGTTGGAAACCACTGTCCCAGTTCATGATATCAGCATATACTCTTACTTCCACTGCCCGTTTGTTGACCGAATCCCAGAACTCATTGGTGGGGCAAAGAAAGTTCGTCTGTTCAGAAACAAATGTGTTCACATTTTTCGCATATTTAATAGTTCCATTTTCTTGTTTTATAAACTTATGGCAAGTCTCTTAATTGCTTGTTTCAGCCTCTAAAATAAATGTTCCTAATTCTGCTCAGATTTTTAGCTATTCGGCCTTGTTGTTGTTGTTGTTGTGGTCTTCAGTTCACAGACTGGTTTGATGCAGCTCTCCATGCTACTCTATCCTGTGCAAGCCTCTTCATCTCCGAATAACTACTGCAACCTACATCCTTCTGAATCTGCTTAGTGTATTCATCTCTTGGTCTCCCTCTACGATTTTTACCCTCCACGCTTCCCTCCACTTCCTGACACTTAAATCTACACTCGATGTTAACAAATTTCTCTTCTTTAGAAACGCTTTTCTTGCTATAGCCAGCTTACAATTTATATCCTCTCTACTTCGATCATCATCACTTATTTTGCTTCCCATATACCAAAACTCAGCTACTACTTTAAGTGTCTCATTTCCTAATCTAATTCTCTCAGCAACACCTGATTTAATTCGACTACATTCCGTTATCCTCGTTTTGCGTTTGTTCATAATCACCTTATGTCCTCCTTTCAAGATACTGTCAATTCCGTCCAACTGCTCTTCCAGGTCGTTTGCTGTCTCTGATAAAATTACAATGTCGTCGGCAAACCTCAAAGTTTTTATTTCTTCTCCATGGATTTTAATTCATACTCCAAATTTTTCTTTCGTTTCCTTTACTGCTTGCTCATTATACAGATTGAATTAAGTCGGGGATAGGCTACAAGCCTGTCTCGCTCCCTTCTCAATCACTGCTTCCCTTTCGTACCCCTCGACTCTTATAACTGCCATTGGTTTCTGTACACATTGTAAATAGCCTTTCGCTTCCTGTATTTTATCCTGCCACCTTTAGAATTTGAAAGAGAGTATTCGGGTCAACACTGTCAAAAGCTTTCTCTGAGTCTACATATCGTATAAACGTAGGCTTACCTTTCCTTAACCTACCTTCTGAGATACGTCGGGACCTTACACTTTACAAAATTAAGAATTAATTTTCAGTGTGCTATCACAACTGATTTTATATATATATATATATATATATATATATATATATATATATATATGTAGCAGATTTAATTATTTTTCTTTAAAACTACGTCTTCAGAGATTTGACTACTCGGTGACTTACAAGCGCCCCTCTTGAATACTAGTTTTGGTGCTTTTGATCCAGCTGGCCGCTACTCACAAAGAGACTATACTCTGAGGAGAGCGCCTTCCTTTGGAAAGTGCTGGAAGTTGTGGGGCTCCGCCCGGAAGTAAACAGCTCAGCACCCTGCAGCCCAAGTTCTGCTCTGTTTGGTGTGGGCTGTGACGAGACAGTACAGGGCGTGTGCTAGATGCCCATCGACGTTGCTGTACATTTTATTGATAGACAGGAGTTTCGAAACGGTTTGTTCAAAGTAAACGTGGGAGGAGACACCGTATCCGATATCTAATATCAAATAACAATGAAAAACACTAATAGGTTTTTTCTTTTAGCTATTTCACATTCAAAGATCTCTACCACACGATGCTAAATTTCATACATGAACACTACTCCTGGGATGTTTCTATTATTTGGTGGGTTAGATAGAAAGCTGTGTTTGACTGCTTTCAGTTCGAGATTACCATCCCTTACCCCTTGAATAATAGTCAAAATGCCCCAATATTCGCAGCGGATAATTGGCCACATTATTAATGGCCCTAAATTTGCATCTGACTGTGTGTTCGAAAATTCACAACAGGTTTAACTATTTATGGCGCTAAATGTGCAGCTGATTGCGTGTTGAATAAAGCTCTTCCTTTCGTAAAACTTTAAAGTCCGTAGAAGATGTACCAATTCCTAGGAATAAAAGCCCTCCTGTGGTTTCACGTAATATTTTTCCACTTCAATAAAAGTCCTACCCTGCACTCAATAAACTGAAAATTCACACGAAAACATGTATTTTCTCAAAATGCCAAGAAGGACGACGTAATACTTGAATGACACACTCAAAAGTATATTACTGAAAATAAACATTACAAGTACTGCGCCTTGAAATCCCTGACTGATTCTTATTTCCGTCAATATTAACAATTAAGTTCATTCAAATACAGAGGCGCGGCGTAACTACTATCGTTACGTCAATCCGGTACTTACACAGTGGAACGCTTGTGTTTTGGTGAGTTTAACTCAAATCTTCAATAAAAGGAGATAGTGTCCGTTCGCTGCTTGTCCTTAGACCCATTGTCAGACTGTACACACTGCTGCACGGCCTGGTACTTCTTTCTCCAGTGTCGAGCTACTGCTTGACGGCGCGTTATTTTACAAAAACAGTTTTTAGACGAATAGTACAAGATTTATCCCTCACTTGCAGCTTAATTCTGTCTCTCAGTAACATTTTATACATCGTCCTAAACTTATCACGTAGTAGAAGGGAATAAAAAATGTGCTTGGACGGTCAGTATCAGAGGACCGCCTTATAAAGTATCAAAAAGCTGCTGTGAAGTGCCGTTACAGTAAAGAACGACAGTTACAGCGCGTAATAGGTTTTGTAGTCAGCCGTATTGTTTGCTGTGCGTACCATATACAGAAATGTTATTTCATTCTTCAAGTGTTCTGTAACGACGGAAATTGGAATTTTGAACGTTAGAGTACTGCACATGGAAGAATGGATTGTAATACAGTGTCAGCCATTCATGTAGAAATGCAGATAGAGCACAAAAATAAAACTGAAAGATAATAACCATCGTTTCCACGAACACATTTTCAATTTCATACGCTACAATGTTATTTGTTTCGTGTTTTGAGCGACCAACTTGACTGTATGTACTCGATTTTATTGTTCCGCAAAATAACTTTTCACATGTTGTACGTCGAAATAAAATGAAATACAGTAAAAATTTACATTCTACAGTAGATGATATTCTGTTCTTAGCCTTTAGCTGAGGACGCTCTCTGGTCAAAATTTTGGACAAGTTAGACTGTTTGCATGATAGGGACTCGAAACCGGGTGCTTTCGCGTATAGTGTGTTACCAGTTGCGCCCTGTGCCGACCCTTCAAGGTCCGACTCCGCCCTGTCACTTTGCTGCCAGTTTCCCACCTTGCGTACCAAGATCAACAGGGATATTATGTGTTGCATTACCACATGCGGGAGAAATGATACAGTAGTGTATTCGACTCCTATCGTTTCATTGACATCCGTGTTACATACTTTGTATCAGAAACGTTAGTCTAGCAGCGTAACAGGATAGCCTCAGAGAGGCTTGATATGTAGAGGGAGGTGGTCGAATGGCAGGACAGAGAACAAAGGTCGAGCCCTGGTGCAGCACACAATGTCAGTTTATCAGAAATGTTCTCCAGAGGAGAGGAATGTGACAGTGTCGTGTGTTACAAACGTTTACTTCAGAAATCCTCTCTGTCATCCTATGATTCTAATAGTTATAGTATGTTTAGCAATAATGCTGCATGTCTTCTACTTTGTATCAGTCATATTATTGCTCTACAGCCTGCAGCACAGAACAACACTAATAATCTAGAATCTGAGACACATATTTAACGTAGATCATTGCAAATTTTGTTCCTCCACTGGTATCTTAATTGTGAAATTACTTATCCTTTAATATTTCGCTTATGATCAGAAAAAGGCGCCATTCTATGGTACGAGTTTTCGTTCTTAGAATACTTTTTCGAACAGATAGGCATTCCCTTCTGTGCTATTAATCATAACCATTCAGAAACATAGTTAAATCCTCAAATCCCTTCTTCGTGGTTTTCTTAAAATCCAGATTGTACTTCCATATGGTGCATTGTGGTAAACCTACAGTTTAAGGCTACACCCTCAGAGAGTTGACTTTATCAGTCAGGTAACTGACGTGTATCGCGAGTAATGGGAGTACGTTACACTACTTTGACAATGCCAGAACCCAATCTGCGTAGTCTGCAATTTGGCGAATTGGTCGCAGTTGAAGAAATCATAATGCAGAGAAAACAAGAAACCAGTACTCCTTCATTTATTAATCTATTTTATGTGTTTTGACGCTAGTCATCATGAGAGTCCTGGTTCAGATAAAAGCCAGAGGATTATATAGACCCATGGTTGACTTTCAACGAACATGACAGACAAGTAAATATGTAATCCTCTTATTTTATCTGAACCAGGATTATGATGATGGCTAATGCAGGAATGGGTAACATGGATTAATAAATGAAGGAATATTGGGTTCTAGTTTTCTCTGCAACACAATTCCTCCACCTGCGACCATTTCAGTAAGCTGCAGACTAAGCAAATTATTCACCATCATCTCCTGGGTGCCTTTATGGCACACCTTTGTAACCTACTTTGGAATTTGGCTTCTAATGTCGCTTTCCCAGCCTTGTATTGTATTCCTTTTGGAGCTTGACAGTTGCTTAGAAGTTTCTTTCCTTCTTTACTTACTTATTTGAAACACAAGTCAAGTAAGCATGGTAAAATGGAACCATCTATTAGTTAACATAGTATCACAACTACTATGCTGATGTACAATGTTTGCAATACGAGTTGCAACGTTTTGGGCTCAGGATAAAAGGAGCTCAAATTCGGATATAAATCACAGGCGGAGTGGTGGGAACAGATTGTTCCAAGCGTGATTGAGCTCTCGAATTGCTAAGGGATGTTTGCCGCTGTCACAGTGCTGACGATAAGAGAGATCGGCGTTGTTTAGAGGCAAAATGAACTGGAACATTGGGAGACATTCGATAGTGTTTATCTTCCGTGTCCGTTGACGGTCTTGTGAATGGTGTTAGGTTGTCTTGGATCTCGAGACCCATACCGCACCAGATCCCGGAATCGTGTTGTGAGTGCTGTTAGATTTGGCAACAGAACTGATCTGGTAACTGTTAATAAAACCTTCAAGATGACATTCGGAGGCAATTTTCTTCCAGGTCACAGTGAACAGGAACGCACCTCATACTGATATCAAAAGTTCAATCATTTAACAGTTGTGTGATAACCATCTCCACAATGTTTGATAAATATCGGAATGGTTCTTCGTGGTGTAATCTTTCTTTTTCACCAGTGTAAAAAGTTTTGCGTTTGCAATGAATTGTACGTCCATTCCGATAATTTCCTGTACTACTTCTGCTCTTACTATCCTGTTTCATCGGGTCAAAAACACCAATATTTGAGACCAATTAATTAAATTGGTAACAATAAATAAGTAGAGAAAAAAGAGAGTGAAAGAAAATACTAACGCACTATCCACCTGCGTGATGGAAACGACAACCAATACTCTTAACAACAGCGATAATTTAATAATAGATCTTAGGGAAGTATTTTACCTTTAAGTGAAGGTTTTATACTGATCCTCTGGTAACGAATGCAAGTAAAAAATTTTGAAAGTGTCTTGGAGGAATTCCCTTTAATACCGCCGTTTTTTTGTCATGGGCTTTTCAAGAATATAAAGGGTTAGGTACTGTAGATCCAGTCACTTTTCTAGCACTTATGCTAGGGTAGAGCAGAGCATTCTGTTAGTAACCATAGTACTTGATCAGCTAGGCAGATCATTGACATGCGGCAAGGTTCACACTTCTGTTTCATCTGTTATACATTCACAGTTAAAATTTAGAATGAGAAATGTAAGGAAGAACTACCGATAAGTTTGTTATAGCTTCATCAGAATAAACTGCACAATCTTTATATGCAAATATCTGTAGGAGCAAGCAATGAAAGAATTAATAGTACAAAATTTAAAGAAATATGTTGTTGTTGAATAAAAGCAAAACAACAAACGACATAAAGGTTTTATGTTGAACAGTCTCCATGTATTTGCGTGTGTCAAACATATGAACATTCAATACCATGTTACTGCAGGCCATGTATTGTAACATGCTGGCATCCCCCTTGGCAAGATATGTTGTTGTTCAAGCATGTCTGACACCACAACGGTGGTAATCTTGACGTCATCCAGTTTCAGAGGAAGATTTCTATGACTGCTACTTGCAAGTGCCTCAAACATATTCTGTCGGGTTGACGTCAGCAGATAGCACACCCATCCCATTCAGGCGATTCCTGTCTCCTGGAGCAAGGGTTAATGAGAGGGACGCAGTAGAAGGTGCTCATCGTCTTAAGGGACGAATCCAGTTAAATGTTCGCTTAGGGCTGCACAATACGTTGGTTTATCCACTTCCTATACTTCATAGCCCACAAATGACTAGAGACGTCCGGTATCCGTATATGAGTCGGCCCCAAAACAAGACTTTACTATCTTTCTGCTAAAGAAGTGGGATTTAGCACCTGTAACATGCATTGGATTCTGGCATTGCCACACTCTTTGATACGACGACGAGTCATCAGACAAACGATGCAGTCGCTGGTGAAGATCCTATTTCCATTTAACACACTGCATCACGAACCTTATTCACTCACCATAGTGATGAAAGGTTTGTTCTGTGGTTCCTAATGAAAACAAAGTGATAGTGTAGAAGTGACTGCATACCTTCTGCATTGACACACGCCTCCCAGTTGCTCCAAAGAAGTACCATGCAGATTCAGTACATTCTCATTTGAGTTCATAGGAGCCATAATCTGTAGGTTGTTGTTAATTGCTGCGTGCCATCATTATGTGGCAGATTTTGAGTGTTGTCTGCTTGCAGCGGTGGCAACTGCCTTTTTGATATTCGTCAATTCAGCGGATAACGGCCTATGCTAACAATGCTAATTGCCGTTAAGTGACAATATAAGCTCGTTCTAAGCTGAAAATGATCCTTTGAGATATGTTGACAGACTGAATGTTGTACAGTAGCCCCACTGTCCTCTCCACCCTTCCACAGATGAGTATACAACGCGCTCCATAGAACTGCCCACGAAAATGAGGTTTACTTTTTCTTCCATTACACAGGTCACTGTATGCAAAGATTTGCTATAATCAAATACTTCTGAGAAAAAGGTTTACGAGCAAACACACATAAACTATGCAAATAATGAAAGTGACACAAATATTACTTTTACCATTTTATGTCACTACAGTGGAATGTAGATCTCATCTGAGACCTCTTTCGTTGAACCGGGGTGCTGTCCAGAAGTCTTTATCGCTCGGCCAACACAACGAGATATTACTACGAAGTGCGGCCAAAAATCACCTGATCCTGATAGTGCTTCTCCGTAACCGCCACAAAACTATAGTAACGCACCGAGGCACGAACTCTTGGACGTGTTGTAACTGTGCTAGAGAGATATGGATCCACGCATCTTGCAGTGTTTCCGAAAATTATTCTTGCGTAGTGGGTACGGGGTTCATCAAGCATACAGCGGTCTTGACAGAATCCCATAAATATTCCACATGGTTAATATCAGGTGATATGACAGGCGAAGCCAGATCGTGAATTCACTGGTCGTCTAGTTGTCTGCGAGCAACCAAACAGCGGTGACATGTTGCGTTGCCTTGCTGAAACTGTATCACGATAATGTAATGGAAGAAATGGACGGATTTAGTCTTCATGAATGTCCGCATAACGAGAACATCATTCGTCTCTGCACCCAGTGAATGGAGCTGAACTGCGACAAAGTGAGCACTGCCCAGGTCATTCGTGTGCCGCGACCTGCCTGAACCCAACCTTGTTGACACAGTATCGTAGCTCCATGGGTACACTTCACAACTGAAACCGCGATTCACAGGGCCATGCTACACGTCACCTTTGTTCCACGGTCCAGAGGTCGGAAGACATACACTAAGGTGACAAAAAGTCATGGAATAGTGATGTCCAATATACTGACGGCGATAGTATCACATAAACGAGGTATAAAAGGATAGTGTATTGGCGGAGGTATCATTAGTACTCAGATGATTCATGTGAAAACATTTCCGACGTGATAATGGGCACACAAAGGTAATTAACAGACTCTGATCGCTGAGTGGTAGTTGGAGCTAGATGCATGAGGTATTCTATTTCGGAAACCGATACGGAACTCAGTATTTCGATATCCACAGTGTCAAGAATGTGCAGAGAATACCAACTTTCGGGTGTTACGTCTCATCATGGACAAAGTAGTTGTCGATAGCCTTCTTTTAGTGACCGACTGCAGAGGCGTTTGATAGAGTTGTCTGTGCTAACAGACAAGCAACAGTGTCTGAAATAATCGTAGAAATCAATGTGTGACGTAGGACGAACGTTTCCATTAGGACAGTGCTGCGAAATCTGGTATTAATGGGCTAAGACAGCAGGCGACCGACGAAAGTGCCTTTGCTCACTACACGACAACGCCTGCAGCGGCTGTCCTGTGCTGCTGACCAAATCAGTTCGGCTGCGAAATCGTGGCCTGATCTGATAAGTCCGAATACAGTTGGTAAGAGCTGATGGTAGGGTTCGAATGGGCCGCGGATCCTTCGAAGGCATGGATCCTAGTTGCCAACAAGACACTGTGCAAGCTGGTGATGGCTGCATAATGGTTTGGACTGTGTACGTGGAATGGAGTGGGTCCCCTGATCCAACTGAACCAAGCATTGACTGGAAATGGTAATGTTCGGCTACTTGGAGACAGTTTGCAGTCACTCATGGACTTCAAGTTATCAAACAGCAATGTGTCACGTCCCTAGGCCACAATTGTAATGATTATATGAAAGATAGTATCTGTTCTTTCGGACATGTCCGAAAGAATAGATACAATCTTCGTATAGTTAAGGCTAATCGGCCATTGACCTTTTTCTTCTGTGCTGGATGCACACGCATCTCTTACGAGACTCGGTAAGATTGTCTGTCGCGAGTAATGAGTGTAATAGGCAGGGGCACTACGAATGTAGTGTGTGGACATTAAGTTGGGAACGTGGGTATCACGGGGAGCGTGCAAGGGATAAATCCCTGCAGTCGCACTATCCTCTGTGCCCTCGGCGGATCAAATGGATAGAGCATCTGCCATGTAAGCAGGAGATCCCGGGTTCGAGTCCCGGTGGCGGCACACATTTTCAACTATCCCCGGTGATGTATATCAACGCCTGTCGACATCTTAGGGTCTTGATTTGATTATCATTTCATTGTAATGATTGGTCTGAAGATCGTTCTAGACAATTTGAGCGAGTGATGTGGCCGCACAAATCTCCCAACATGAATCCCATCGATCATTCATTGGACATAATGAAAGAGCAATTCGTGCACAAAATCCTAATCTTTATCGTCACCTGAGTATGTATCAGACCGTCTTAGGCTGCTGAAGACTATGTGGTTCATTTATTCTCGTACAGCCCTCCTAGAAATAGTTTCCTGACGCCCCACATTCAAATCGGTGGTGATGCGACTCACAGCGAAGCGTCGATCACCTTGCAAATTTCCTTTATTACGGTTTACGAGTGTTGTAACCTTGTCTCTGCAATACTGAACTTCCAGCCCAGTTACTTTTAACCTTGGAAACTATCTCTGATGTGGTATGAGCCCTGCCGTTTCCTCTCATTACACTGTCTACACTCGCGCTGTAACCTGCAACTAGCCGCAAGACTGGGCTTCACATACAGCACATTTTAAAATGGGAGTATCTTTTCCCCTGCCTTTTCCCTGTGACGCCATTTGCTATTTAACATAAACCTTCCTTAGTGTATCTAACACATGGCTTTCCGATGGTCGATTTGTTTCCTAATATGTATTTTCATTGGCTCGGCTTATAGACCTCCGCCGAGAAGAAATACGCTTTAGAAATAGAGAAAACAAGAGCGAGCAGGCGGCGTAACGGATTTCCGCCGGTCGTAAATCGCCGGACGGCGCTTGTGGCTGCATAAATATCAGAGGCTGGGCCGCCGCCGGCTCGCTATCGGAAAACAGTTAGCGCTCGGCCCGCGCTCCGTCCCGGCACTGGCCGTACCGTGCGCTGCGTGCTGTATGCCTCGCGGCGCGGCGTGTAGCGCGCGGCTGCCCACCTCCCAGGCGCCCGCCGTCCCTCACATTTACCGGCGGACAGTTACGGTCGATGCTAATGTACGGCGATGGACAGCCAAAACGTAGCACCTGTGAAAAATTACCCTCCGCTGTGTTGGTATTGACCTGGCAAGCGTCGAGCCATCAATAAAGGCAATTTACCGCTCGAAACACACCTACTGAAGATTAATGCGGACCGCAATGGAATTTCACATTTCGATCATTACCTTACATTTGACGAAAGAGGTGACACTTCGTGTGTCGTTTGAAGCTATAACTTCACCAACGAAATTGCAGTGTTGGTGATTGCTATTATATGGCGTCCAGAGAGAGATCAGTGAATTTAGAAACAAAAGAAGGAAAACGTGTTCTGTTTTGCTGAGGACACTGAACTATTCGCTCCATTGCTGCTAAACGTCATCTATTAATGGAAGAAGTTTGCGAGTCAAAAGGAATCTGTACAATTCATAATGAGATAGTAAACCAACTGACAATTTTTGTTGCCAGAACGGTGGACGTCAGCGGCAAATGGACTGCAACAAAAATAAGAAGAATGCTAGAAAAAGGCAGGAGTCATTTGGAACGCTGACAAGGTTTTCGAAATATCTGAAGCTCTACACTTACATTCAGATGATAACATAACATTTGACGAACGGCAGTGAGACACGTACTACAATTCAGCAGCAATTAAAAACAAGTGTGGAATGAACAGATGCATGTTGGCAGTTAGTAAAAGAGACAAGAAAAGAAACAAATGGATCGTAGATAGGGCTGAAGCGGAAGACATAGTTATGACAGTATTGAAAAATGGTTAAAATGCCTGTAAGCCCTATGGGACTTAACATCTGAGGTTATCAGTCCCCTAAACTACTTAAACCTAACTAACCTAAGGACATCACACACATTCATGCCCGAGACAGGATTCGAACCTTCGACCGTAGCAGCCGCTTGGATCCGGACTGAAGTGCCTAGAACCGCTCGGCCACAGCGGTCGGCGACACTATTGAAAATGCATTGTATATGAGCGGTATAATGTGTCCTGGTAATGGTGTGGGATGTTACAACACGTCTTCCATCATTAGGTATGAAATAATTCTATTGTTCATTATTGCTTTTGAAATTGTTTGAAAAATTTCACAACGGACAACGAAGTTCTAATTTTTTGAGCCTAACGTTGATAAAATTTCTGTGGCAAGCACATTACTTACTATTTTCTCGCTATTTCGATTCCTGTCTGTTGTGGCCAATAATCCTTCCGCACTTAGCAACTACTTTTAAAAGGTGATTTCTTTCACACCACCACATATTCTGGACTACGCCCACTATACGTTACAGAGCCTGATAGTCCGAAAACTGTTTCGTAACGAGTAAATAAGCAAACTGGACAAACAAATGGATGAAAAAATTATTCACTCCTTGGAGACATCTCACATATACCCCATGACACTGCCTGTAGACAATATCGTGGAAGAGTCCACAATTATCTTGAGGTATGCTATACAGCGCCGAAGCCACTCTTTGACGATTACATAAAGTAGAACTACAATAAAGTATTATGGGCATACTGATAGCCCCGTTTCATCCACTATTCCAAATAGCCTCAAACATTTTCAATAGAATCGAAATGGGGAGTATCAGCAGGTCAGTCAAAGTACTGTAGGGTGCTTGAGCGCCCTTCAAATCAGGTACGAGGTAACTGTGAACATGCCTGTCATCTTGGAAGACAGGAGTGTACACAAAATGTGTAAAGGAGAGTGCATCAACTGTTTGCAGAATGTGTTGAAACACCCTGGTTAATGTTTAGTGTAAAGTGAATGAAATGGTCGAAGTCATGGTACGAATAACGACGGCTAGACATCAAAAACACTTCCAGCCTGATCTGCTCCCACAACATACTTCGGGTTAAACGCCCCATTGGTATACCGATGCACTCACTGCCTTGTATCATTCGAAATGAGCCAGCATCGCAGCTCATCTGACCACACTAAAAGCCTCCAATCAGCTAATGTACAATCTTATTGCCCATTCTAGATGCGCACCCTCATGTGGCGCTGTGAACAACGGACTTTTGCAAGGTATCCAACTACATATATCCACTGCGTGTAGTTTTCTTCACAATATTTGCTCGTAAACTGGTTGACATGGACCTGTATTTACAAACTGCAGGAATTACTTTCGGTTTAAAAGCCGAATGACAGTGACAAAGTGTCAGACACTCTCTGGCGCGCTGTCTTTTAAGAACTTTCAACGAACATCTACACCACGTTGGGGGAAAAAAAACAAAAAAAAAAAAAAAAAAACGTGAGCATGTGTATATGTGTGTGTGACTTTAACGGAATCAGAACTAATCGTGGTAGAAACACACGCTTGAGGCCCAAAGTTGGTATAAATGTATGCAAGAGATTGATTAACGCTAGATCGTTGGCCTAACTGTGAATATTAGGCTCAGGAAATTCCATTTTATCAAAAAAATGGTTCAAATGGCTCTGAGCACTATGGGACTTAACTTCTAAGGTCATCAGTCCCCTAGAACTTAGAACTACTTAAACCTAACTAACCTAAGGACATCACACACATCCATGCCCGAGGCAGGATTCGAACCTGCGACCGTAGCGGTCGCGCGGTTCCAGACTGTAGCGCCTTTAACCGCTTGGCCACCACGGCCGGCTCCATTTTATCATTGAAAAATTATCAGATGTGATGACGGAGGCAACATCTACTCAAATCAAAGACATGATTTAAGTGAACACTGTAGTTTATTACGATAAGCATTAGAATAGACAATCATGTAAATAAATCATGATATCACGAGAATTACAAACTAAGAATGTCAACTATGAGAAACAGAAGAGTGAACTATCGCATGGCAACGTTACTCATTGGGGGTCAGGATTTGTTACTATCCATTTTTTTTGGCTTTATAAAATAAACATCAATTACAGTAATTGTTTGTCTATACAGAAGGCCAAAGAAACGTATGAAAATAGGAATGCGCTGACGAATTTGTGAAAGGGTTAATTGATCATCAATCTGAGGTTCTAGTCTGTGACGATCATAACGTGCCGGAGTTTGCTTATTACATTCACAATTAAAGTCAGCGCAGTATGAGCAGGACTGTGACACTGTAGCTGGCTGCCATCAAGGATGAAGCTAGAATCACTGTGACAAGGACTCGAACATTTGACCCCACTCTGTTGATGCGGGTCTGCTGTTCCAGTTGAGGACGCAACCTGCAAGGTGGACGTGTGTTTCTTTCTAGAGAGCACAGAGCTGACTACGCCCTTATTCCCACCAAGAATCTCAACAACCATCACTCATTAAAGTTATATTGGCCCTCTAATGGTGTAAATGTTACCTTAACGAAACATCTGATGGAGAAGAGGCGAAACGTTAAAACACCAATAATCTAGACTTCCTCCCCATTTTTCTGAAGAAGCTTAGCACTACGTGCTATGTCCTCATAAAATCAGTGTCACCTGTCAGTGTCATCTCAAGCAGCAGCTCGCCTCGCACCACATGTCCTGGAAAAGCTAGAAAACTATGCTCAAGGATAGTTGCCAATTCCACGTTGTCTTCTGCACCTGTAATATGTCAGAGCTGTTTTGCAATATGTCTTGGAAGTTATGGAGATGTTTATTAGCTAAATGCAATTTTTGCCGGCCGAAGTGGCCGTGCGGTTAAAGGCGCTGCAGTCTGGAACCGCAAGACCGCTACGGTCGCAGGTTCGAATCCTGCCTCGGGCATGGATGTTTGTGATGTCCTTAGGTTAGTTAGGTTTAACTAGTTCTAAGTTCTAGGGGACTAATGACCTCAGCAGTTGAGTCCCATAGGGCTCAGAGCCATTTGAACCATTTTTTAAATGCAATTTTCTTAACACGGTCCGAATGCCTGCCTCCTGGTGGCGGAATTGCACATCCAAAACTTAACACTTTCAGCTCAGCCATCCAAATTGGATATGTGCAATAAACTGCGCAATAGGCCGGGTGCCAGTACTACACTAGCTGAGGTGACTTTCCCAAGGCGACACCAGACCACCTATACCCTACTGCACTTCCACAAAGGCGACATTGCCTCGCACTGCAGGGGACCGCTTTCGCTGTGCTACTCGCGACTCCTGTGTCATATCTACAGAGCTCCTCCATACTCGTACAGAAAAGCAATGAATATACCAGGTTAAATGAACTAATGTTGAAATGAAGTCGCCGGCCTGGGTGGTCGAGCGGTTCTAGTCGCTACAGTCTGGAACCACGTGACCGCTACGGTCGCAGGTTCGAATCCTGCCTCTGGCATGGATGTGTGTGATGTCCTTAGGTTAGTTAGGTTTAAGTAGTTCTAAGTTCTAGGGGACTGATGACCTCAGAAGTTAAGTCGCATAGTGCTCAGAGCTATTTGAACATTTTTTGAAATGAAGTCGGCGCATCCAGTCACTGTAATCTCGTTAATTCAATGAAACTTTGATATTGACAAAACCTGCCTATCGCAGCTTCCATCCAGTCGAATTACGTATCACAAATAAACGAAAAGAGATGATCCAAATGGCGTGCCGCTTTTCAGTGTTATGTGGCGGAAGGGTTCAACATTACTTGCAGATATGTTGAGCAATCCATGTTGAGGTACCAAAAAATCGGGTGACTTCATTCACAGTATTATTATGAACACTTTCATACAATATAGCTCGTTATTGCCATTCTGCCACTTCTCATTGTCGAGCTATCTTACCATGGTTATTCCATACTCACAGTGACGTGTACAACCACATCACAGCCACTACTTACCCAGCGGTAGAGAGCTGCATGACGGCATGGCACCAGTTCTACACTACAACGCTCCAAAGCTATCATTGTGCTTCTTTATGGAGGTGACTAACATTTTGTCCGTTGAGCTTACTAGTACAACAACCGTGAGTACCAGTGAAGGACAGTGTGAAGTGTGAAGTGTCACGTGGTTGAAAAACTGTTCCTCACACTGATGAGAACTGTTCCTCACACTGATGAGTCTCAGGTTAGTTTACACATTGGTAGGTAAGACGTTTAGGTTTGGAAGGAAGCAAGAATCAATTATCGTCCTCTTGGACCAGTGCTGATATGCGGTGAGGCTGCTTTGTGAAGCCAGTCATCCACCACACCTTGTCAAGGGGAACTGTGGCATTATTGATACTAATGTTATAATTCCGGTGCAGGAAGCGATGATTTCGTGTTACAAAAACACAATTCTCGATCACACAGAACACTTTTTATTGGGGAACGTTTCCATCACTAATCAGTTCGAGGCAAGAAGTAGACAGATCGAGTTGTACAACTGAAACCCGTAGACATCATTTGCTGTTTTCAGTTCTTCTGCCACACTGGCAGTATATATACAAGAGCAATGGCATTCACTTTCCATGTGACTCATGGGCATCACATTAACAGAGTAACACATGGGTGCGTGTAATGTAGCAGTAACGTTTGTCATGTGAAAAATCACACTGAATGACACGTGGGTACGTGTAATGTACAAGTTACCTTTGTCCTCTGAAAAATGACACTTTGGACTGATTTCACGCAGGATATGCAAAGTTGACACATCGATTTGGAGACTTCTAGCATATCTTATAACGTAAATACCTTATATGGAACCGTATTTTCTTGTTGTACTTATATCGTGTTTTATGGTCAGAATTTCGACCAATTTTGATCATTATAGAGCATAGATTTACGAGCTGTTATTATATTTACGATTTTCTTTGATTTACGGAAAATAATGCATCTCTGTGCCCAACATGGAGGTGTATATGCCCACTTTTCGATGTTACGAAAATATTAATTTCCTTTCGTGTTCACAGACAATTTAATTACGTATGTCTAGTAGTTTTGCTGTCGGTCATTAGTAGTAGATATGATGTTTAAGTTTGTCGTTATCTGAGAGTTGCTAAAAGCGTTCCCGTGTACAGTGTGTAGCAAAATTCGATATGGTGTAAGGAGTGTATTGAGGAACAGGTTAGGGACCTATACATGCAAACATTCAACAACACTACATAACACCCAAGTTTCCACCTGCCACTAGACGACACGTTGGCTGAAAACCCACTAAAATAGTGCTGCAAGAACAAATTTACTAACTTATATTCCTTGACATATTCGTCTCTCTTCAGCTTTTACGCCAGGATGATCTTCATAAGTTGAATGCTACTTCTTCTTAAACTGAAATATGTTCAAATGTGTGTGAAATCTTATGGGACTCAACTGCTAAGGTCATCAGTTACTAAGCTTACACACTATTTAACCTAAATTATCCTAATGACAAACACACACACCCATGTCCGAGGGAGGACTCGAACCTCCGCCGGGACCAGCCACACAGTCTTAAATTGAAACTGGTCGCATTTATTGTTTATTTTTTTATGAAAAAGTAATGTACCAGGGGAAGCTAAGTTGTCAAATTATTAAGCTAGGAAAATTTATTATATTGCGGATGGAAATTATTTATGTTCCTCAGATGTAACAATAAAGGTTGTTTTCAAAGAAGAAACTGTATCGGAATACGGGAGCGCCCAGAGTCGTCGTTCTCCCCTGACATTTGTCATCACGCAGAAAGCACCAAATATGTGTCTCGATTAGAAACTCCTCGTCTGTGCCAGCAGCGGCGATCGTGGGGCGCAGGTGTGACAGAGTTGGCTCGGGGCGCTCACTTGGCCGTCACAGCTCGCGCCGGGGGTGCGTCTAATTGCTGGCCAGCAGCCGCGCAGCATCCCATCAGCGTCGCCCTCGCCCCCCTCCCCGGTCCCCCCCCCCACCCCCCACGAACCCTCATTACGGTGAGACGAGCCGCCGCCGGCGCTTAATGTAACGAGTCCGGCGCAGCGCGCGCCTCTCCCGTACAGCCAGTGCCACTGTAATTGCGACCCGATAGTCTATGCCGGCGTCTGTCACTTTCTTATACTCAGGTCGAACACGAAATTACTTTATAGGAACAGAACACTCTCCAGTCAGCTGATGCTTACATCTTTATGCTAGTGTTTGTATCACGAGATTTATGTAGGAAAATATCACATAGTTTTCTCTAAACCGGGGATACGCAGACCTTTTGTAACTGTGTACCACTTGAGATTTCCCAAATTTGGCCGTATCACTATAGCTTATTCACTTTTTAACGAACCCGTTGGGGGAAGGAATGGCGGAGGGGGAGGGGAAAGGTTGAGCGGTGGCTGCCGCAGCAGTTAGGAACGCTACGCGGTTAGGAAAGCTACGTGCTACGGGGAGGGGGGGTGGGATAGTTTTCTTCACCATTCACCGCGGGACACAAAGGCACTGAGCACATTTGGTCGGAATTTAAACGTATTGTCCACCACGTGCTAGAGAAGTATGTGCCTAGCAAAAATATAGGGGAGGGAAAGGATCTACCTTGGTACAACAAACGTATTACGAAGTTGCTGAGACAGCAGAGAATTTTGTACAGTCGTTTTAAACGTAGTAACTGCCCCGCTGATAAACATAAATTATGCGAAATGAAAGCAGCTGTCAAAAGGTCAAAGAGAGATTCTTTTAACGAATTTCAGAGCAATATTTTATCTGCAGATTCTAAAACTAACCCCAAAAAAATTTGATCGTACCTAAAATATATGAACGCTACAAATAATTCAATACCTTCTCTTGCTGACAGTACGGGTAACGTAACGGATGATGATAAAGAGAAGGCCGAAATTCTAAACCTAGCTTTCAAAAACTCGTTTACGGTAGAGGACTGCAGCACCATTCCGCCTTTCAATTATCGAACAAACGCAAGGATGGCTGACACAGTGTTTAGTGTATCTGGGATTGTAAAACAGTTAAGATCCTTAGACGCCAGGAAGGCATCTGGTCCAGACGGTACCCCCGTAAGATTATATGTTCACTATGCTACAAATATAGCACCATTCTTATCCAGCATCTATCAGAGATAATTGGGACAGTGGAAAGTTCCACGGGACTGGAAGAAGGCCCAGGTCATAGCAATCTATATGGTAGAAAATCGGATAAACTCAATTACTAGCCAATTTCACTGACATCTATTTGTTGTAGAATCATGGAACCTATTTTGTGTTCAGACATAATGACCTTTCTAGACTCTGAGAAGTTCATCTGCAGAAACCAGCACGGTTTTAGGAAACAGCGGTCATGCGAAACACAGCTGGCCCTCTTTGTGTATGATATACAACAGACTCTAGATACCGGCTCCCAGGTTGATGCCATATTTCCCGACTTCCGAAAGGCGTTCGACTCAGTTCCGCACTGTCGCTTGCTACAAAAAGTGCGCGCTTACGGTCTATCCGATGACATATGCGGTTGGATATAAAGTTTTGTAACAGACAGGGAGCAGTATGTCGTCCTGAATGGGGCGGCTTCAACAGAAATAAGCGTGACTTCAGGTGTGCCCCATGGCACGCAATAGGTCCGCTGCTTTTTACGATTTACATAAACGATCTGGTTCATGGTATTGACAGCGGCATTTGTTTGCCGATGATGCTGTAGTCTACAGGAATGTAGTATCACACGAAAGTTGTGAAAAGATCAATGAGGATTTGTAGTAAATAAATGCGTGTTGTAATGACTGGCAGTTATCTCTCAATATTAGTAAGTGTAACCTACTGCGTACAACAAGACGAAAATCGCCATTAATGTACGAGTACAAAATAAATGCCCATTTTTTGGAAGCGGTAACATCTGTCAAGTATCTGGGTGTGATTATTCGAAATGATCTCAAATGGAATGATCAGATTACATAAGTAACGGGCAAGGCGAACTCTACATTGCGGTTTAGTGGTAGAATTGCTTACAATACGTTAGTTCGTCCAGTCTTATTGTTCGTCTGTATGGGACCCTTACGAGTTGGGTCTGATTCAAGAGTTTGAGACGGTCGAAAGAAGAGCGGCAAATTCGTGACTGGTACATTTAGCCATCGCGAGAGCATTACAAATCTCATAGAAAGTTTGAAGATAGACGACGCGCTAAACGGAAGGGGCTGCTTACTAAATTCCGAAATCGATCTTCGCCGAGGATGTTGTTGTTGTGGTCTTCAGTCCAGAGAGACTGGTTTGATGCAGCTCTCCATGCTCCTGTATCCTGTGCAAGCTTCTTCATCTCCCAGTACCTACGGCAACTTACATCCTTCTGAATCTGTTTAGTGTATTCATCTCTTGGTCTCCCTCTACGATATCTACCCTCCGCGCTGCCCTCCAATACTAAATTGGTGATCCCTTGATACCTCAGAATATGTCCTACTAATCGATCCCTTCTTCTTGCCAAGTTGTGCCAAAATTTCTCTTCTCCCCATTTCTATTCAATACCTCCTCATTAGTCATGTAATGTACCCATCTCACCTTCAGCATTCTTATGAAGCACCACATTTCGAAAGCTTCTATTTTATTTTTGTCTAAACTATTTATCGTCCACGTTTCACTTCCATACATGGCTACACTCCATACAAATACTTTCAGAAAAGACTTATTGACACTTAAATCTACACTCGATGTTAACAAATTTCTCTTCTTCAGAAACGCTTTCCTTGCCATTGCCAGTCCACATTTTATATCCTCTCTACTTCGACCATCATCAGTTATTTTGCTCCCCAAATTGCAAAACTCATTTACTACTTTAAGCGTCCCATTTACTAATATAATACCCTCAGCATCACCAGATTTAATTAGACTACATTCCATTATCCTCGTTTTGCATTTATTGATGTTCATCTTATATCCTCCTTTCAAGACACTGTCCATTCCGTTCAGCTGCTCTTCCAAGTCCTTTGCTGTCTCTGACAGAATTACAATGTCATCGGCGAACCTCAAAGTTTTTCATTTCTTCTACATGGATTTTAATTTTTTAATTCCTACTCGCGTGATCCATGATTGGAACGGGGGGGGGGGGGGGGGGGCGGAATATGACTTTGGCGCGAATTGTGCCCTCCGCCACTAGCGGAGTATATATGTATATGTAGAAGTAGGGTCTATACGCTTTTTCTGCCTACTATGTCTGCTACTCGTATAAATGTGACATACACAAATACACTATTGGCCATTAAAATTGCTACACACGAAATTTAACCGACAGGAAGTAGATGCTGTGATATGCAAATGATTGGCTTTTCAGAGCATTCACACAAGGTTGGCGCCGGTGGCGACACCTACAACGTGCTGAGGAAAGTTTCCAATCGATTTCTCATACACAAACAGCAGTTGACCGGCGTTGCCTGGTGAAACGTTGCTGCGATGCCTCGTGTAAGGAGGAGAAATGCGTACCATCACGTTTCCGACTTTGATAAAGGTCGGATTATAGCCTATCGCGATTGCGGTGAATCGTATCGCGACATTGCTGCTCGCTTTGGTCGAGATACAATGACTTTTAGCAGAACATGGAATCGGTGGGTTTAGGAGGGTAATACGGAACGCCGTGCTGGATCCCAACGACCTCGTATCACTAGAATTCGAGATGACAGGCATCTTATCCGCATGACTGTAACGGATCGTGCAGCCACGTCTCGATCCCTGAGTCAACAGATGAGGACGTTCGCAAGTCAACAATCATCTGCACAACCAGTTCGACGACGTTTGCAGCAGCATGGACTATCAGCTCGGAGACCATGGCTGCGGTTACCCTTGACGCGGCATCACAGACAGGAGCGCCTGCGATGGCGTACTCAGCGACGAACCTGGGTGCACGAATGGCAAAACGTTATTTTTTCGGATGAATCCAGGATCTGTTTACAATATGATGATGGTCGCATCCGTGTTTGGCGACATCGGGGTGAAAGCACATTGGAAGCGTGTATTCGTCATCGCCATAGTGGCGTATCACCCGGCGTGATGTTGTGGGGTGCCATTGGTTACACGTCTCGCTCACCTCTTGTTCGCATTAACGGCACTTTGAACAGTGGACGTTACATTGGAGATGTGTTACGACCCGTGGCTCTACCCTTCATTCGATCCAGGCGAAACCCTACATTTCAGCACGATAATGCACGACCGCATGTTGCAGGTCCTGTACTGGCCTTTCTGGATACAGAAACTGTTTGACTGTTGCCCTGGCCAGCACATTGTCCAGATCTGTCACCAATTGAAAACGTCTGGTCAATAGTAGCCGAGCATCTGGCTCGTCACAATGCGCCAGTCACTACTCTTGATGAAGTGTGGTATCGTGTTGAAGCTGCATGGGCAGCTGTACCTGTACACACCATCCAAGCTCTGTTTGACTAAATGCCGAGGCGTATCAAGGCCTTTATTACGGCCAGAGATGGTTGTTCTGGGTACTGATTTCTCAGGATCTATGCTCCCAAATTGCGTGGAAATGTAATCACATGTCAGTTCTAGTATAATATATTTGTCCAATGAATACCCGTTTATCATCTGCATTTCTTCTTGGTGTAGTAATTTTAATGGCCAGTAGGGTATATATACCTATATACACTCCTGGAAATGGAAAAAAGAACACATTGACACCGGTGTGTCAGACCCACCATACTTGCTCCGGACACTGCGAGAGGGCTGTACAAGCAATGATCACACGCACGGCACAGCGGACACACCAGGAACCGCGTTGTTGGCCGTCGAATGGCGCTAGCTGAGAAGCATTTGTGCACCGCCGCCGTCAGTGTCAGCCAGTTTGCCGTGGCATACGGAGCTCCATCGCAGTCTTTAACACTGGTAGCATGCCGCGACAGCGTGGACGTGAACCGTATGTGCAGTTGACGGACTTTGAGCGAGGGCGTATAGTGGGCATGCGGGAGGCCGGGTGGACGTACCGCCGAATTGCTCAACACGTGGGGCGTGAGGTCTCCACAGTACATCGATGTTGTCGCCAGTGGTCGGCGGAAGGTGCACGTGCCCGTCGACCTGGGACCGGACCGCAGCGACGCACGGATGCACGCCAAGACCGTAGGATCCTACGCAGTGCCGTAGGGGACCGCACCGCCACTTCCCAGCAAATTAGGGACACTGTTGCTCCTGGGGTATCGGCGAGGACCATTCGCAACCGTCTCCATGAAGCTGGGCTACGGTCCCGCACACCGTTAGGCCGTCTTCCGCTCACGCCCCAACATCGTGCAGCCCGCCTCCAGTGGTGTCGCGACAGGCGTGAATGGAGGGACGAATGGAGACGTGTCGTCTTCAGCGATGAGAGTCGCTTCTGCCTTGGTGCCAATGATGGTCGTATGCGTGTTTGGCGCCGTGCAGGTGAGCGCCACAATCAGGACTGCATACGACCGAGGCACACAGGGCCAACACCCGGCATCATGGTGTGGGGAGCGATCTCCTACACTGGCCGTACACCACTGGTGATCGTCGAGGGGACACTGAATAGTGCACGGTACATCCAAACCGTCATCGAACCCATCGTTCTACCATTCCTAGACCGACAAGGGAACTTGCTGTTCCAACAGGACAATGCACGTCCGCATGTATCCCGTGCCACCCAACGTGCTCTAGAAGGTGTAAGTCAACTACTCTTGCCAGCAACATCTCCGGATCTGTCCCCCATTGAGCATGTTTGGGACTGGATGAAGCGTCGTCTCACGCGGTCTGCACGTCCAGCACGAACGCTGGTCCAACTGAGGCGCCAGGTGGAAATGGCATGGCAAGCCGTTCCACAGGACTACATCCAGCATCTCTACGATCGTCTCCATGGGAGAATAGCAGCCTGCATTGCTGCGAAAGGTGGATATACACTGTACTAGTGCCGACATTGTGCATGCTCTGTTGCCTGTGTCTATGTGCCTGTGGTTCTGTCAGTGTGATCATGTGATGTATCTGACCCCAGCAATGTGTCAATAAAGTTTCCCCTTCCTGGGACAATGAATTCACGGTGTTCTTATTTCAATTTCCAGGAGTGTATATATGTCACAAACACACATTCGGCAAATAGCAATATGCTGAATAGTTGACAACATTCAAAACATAGTACGAATTAACTGTGGTGATCATATTCTTAGTGCTGAGCGAATGGAAATTCGTATGACGGAAAGCAGAAGAGCAGCTCTAAGACTAGAACAAGAATATATAAGGAACAGTATCTATAAAAGTTCTAGGTAGACATTTGACACATTGTTACGTTATACAAAATCAGGAAGTGGCAGAAGTGCTTCGCACTTCAATGAACAGTATGTCACATGTAGAACAAAATAGTATATTTCAGGCCGTTGTTTACTCTCCATATTACCATTATAACATAGATGTTCCAGAAGTGCTAGTAGACAGTGGAAGGCCGTAGAAGCATAAACGACCAGTGGAAAGATAGATGCCACCTATAGGAAAATTAAAGAATCCTTTGGACGAAGGGGAATAACCTGTATAAATTCCAAGAGCTCAGATGCCAAGTCAGTACCAAGCAAAGAAGGGGAAAGTGAAAGGCGGAAGAAAAATGTAGACGGACTTAGAAGGGATATATACTTGAGAGAAATATAATAGAAAGGAAAGAGAAAATAAATCAAGACGAGACTGGAGAAATAATAATGAAAGAAGAATTTGACAGACCACTGAAAGACCTAAGTCGAAGCAAGGTGCCTGGAGTAGACAACATTACCTCAAAATTATTGAGATCCTTGGGAGAGCCAGCCACAGCTAAAGCATTCCACCTGGTGTGCAAGATGTATGAGAGAATGGAAAACGTCTGTCAACTGGCTCGTCACAATATGCCAGTCACTACTCTTGATGAACTGTGGTACCGTGTTGAAGCTGCATGGGCAGCTGTACCTGTACACGCCATCCAAGCTCTGTTTGACTCAATGCCCAGGCGTATCAAGGCCGTTATTACGGCCAGAGGTGGTTGTTCTGGGTACTGATTTCTCAGGATCTATGCACCCAAATTGCGTTAAAATGTAATCACATGTCAGTTCTAGTATATTTGTCCAATGAATACCCGTTTATGATCTGTATTTCTTCTTGGTGCAGCAGTTTTAGTACCCAGTAGTGTAATAAGTCTGCGTGGAAGCGCTTCCATACAGAATCATTCATGCTCTCATGTGGTATTTATTTGTAGCAAGTAATATTAAATTTAATTATGCCTTTTATGATACACATATTCAATGAGTAAGAAACGAATGGCATTTAAAATACACTGCCCGAGAAAAAGTACACTGGAAAGACGGCGTAGATTTCGATCTGAAGACGGCATATGCCACCTGGGGGCTAGTGGATGGACTGATAATGGTTTCAACTTCGCCCGCCGACAGATATCGCAGTGGCATAGCAACCAGAGCGCCATTTTGTCAACACTTTAATAAGCAATGCTCACAGCCAGAAGGCTCAGTTAGTTGGAAACGCATCTAGCAGGCAACCTTGACACACAGACGTACTCGTGCTTCCTACAGCCAACTGAGTGAGTTTGAAAGAAATTATGATATTCCGAGTGGCAGGATGGTTCTTCTGGAGAATTGTCGCATAAGTTGGTCGTGCTGCGTCAGTTGTGCAACGATGCTGATATCTGTTGTGATGTGAACATTCCCACACCTGTAGATGACCTTCTGGACGTCTACGCAGCGCAGACGACCGCCAGGATCGGCATATTGTAACGACAGCGTTAGAAGATCGTACAGCTACCACAGATGAGAGGGCTCGTGAGCCCAGACATGTCAACACTGGGAGTACTGGCACGCAGACCTCCAGCTCGTCTTCCACACAGGCTGCAGCATCGACGATCGACGTACACGGCTCTACTGGTGCCGTCAGAGGATCACTCGAAAGCAAATTCTTCTGCACTCAAAGCGATGCTCGTCTGTGGATACAAAGTAGACCTGGTCATCACTGTCTCATAGAGTTCATTCGTCCAGGGCTCACTGGCCCTACCCCAGACCTTATGGTCTGGGATGCGGAAAGCTACAAATCTCGTTTACTTTTGGTGTTTCTGAATGGGACACTAACTAGCGCTCGGTAAGAGCAGAATGTTATAAGATCCGTTCTTTTGCTGTTCTTGCAACAGAACACGGTAATGCTCGCCCACACACTGCCTGTAAAACTCAACGTGCAAGATCTGCAACTACTTTCATGGCCAGCATGATCTCTGAACTTGCCTCCACTCGAACACGTGTGAGATATCGTGGATAGAGAAGATACTCATGAAACTTGTCGACAAACCGTTCTTACAGCTCGAGAAGTATCCCTGGACAGTATTCGCCATCTGTACGAGCGATTCGGTGCCAGAGTAAGAGCTCACATTGCCACCTTTGGAGCCTACATCACATACTAATACGAGTATTTCAGCAAGGATCAATGATGGGTACCTGAGAACCGCTTGCGTTATTGGTCTGTAAAAGTAGTCATTTCGTGTACTATTTACGCACTATTGCAACAATAAATGTTGGGTGAATTGGAAACCTCTAAAAGAGTGGACAGTCTTTTTTTCGGCAGTATATTTATTAAACTATGCATCAAAATAATGTACACGGGTTGTTTAAGACAGTAATATACTGAACGTATAGAAAAGTAAATTAGATTGAAAAGAAAAACAAAAATAATATAGAAGCAATTGAAACTTTGACGCTAAATTAGACGTCAAAATCAGTAATTAGTCATTTTAAAATTTAGATATCGATGGAAGAACATCTCTAAATTTCAGTTGAAGGTATGTTGCTATTTACTTTTAATCAGAGCTTCAAAGTATGACTCGACTGAGCTGAACTTAACTCTCATGTCTTGTTCAACACTAACTCTGTTTCTGAATTTATCTTTAATGTACAACACAGAAAACTCACTTTCACACATGTAAGTAGTAACTCTCCGTCTGAACGCCCTCGGAAAGTTCAACGGTGGCGATCAACCACCGTGTCATACTCAGACGATAGGCGTCACTGGATGGGGATGTGCAGGGGTTTGTGATCAGCACACCGCACAATCTGTCGTTGTCAGTTTTTGTTACTGGAGCCGCTACTTCTCAGGCAACTTGCTCTTCAACTGTACTCACAAGGGCTGAGTGGACGTCCCTTGCCACCAGCGCTCGACAGTCCCGGACGGTCATCCATCCAAGTGTTAGCGAAGCCCGATATCGCTTAACTTCGGTAATCTGATGGGGAAACGGTGTTACCACTCCCAAAAAGCCGTTTGCTAAGTAGTAACAACCTGCATCAAAAATCAGATTGGTATTCTGTTTGTGCCCCCATCGAAATAGAGAGCAGAGTTTTCTTTTTGTAAGTATCTTTCATTCTTCCATTGAACTGTCGATAGACAAGTCGATTAAAATTTATTTCCTGATTCCTTCTTCCGGTACTGTTCCAGCTTATCGTGGCATAATCTGTGTAATCTTCTGGAAACTACTTTTCAAAACTTTCTAGAAGGAACTATACATGTGTATTATATTTTCCGTGGGAGCAAGTTCATTCTCTTCCAAAACTGAAGCGAGTGTAGTTATTGGTCAGTACTTGTGAACTAAAAAGAGTCATATTGAACGATTATATGGACAGGCCCATGTAATTTTATGTAAATGTAAGGTCGTAAGAACGACGGGAAGCACGAAAATGCTCACTAATCTATTTTATTACTGTAAATAACTTCATATCTAAATAACTTACGTACATTAATTTTGTGGAACGTAATAATAATTTCATAAATAACATTTCAAAGATGTAGCGACAGTCAGTCTGTGGCTGATTGTGATCGATTATAATACGTTTTTTGTTTTGTTTTAGAAAGTAAGTGATGAGCATTCCTGCTCGTACCTATCTCTCTTTTCTGTTAGCCTTTGTACTGATAGGACTCACTATAGCTGCGTTTCTTGCCTACTAGTAAGCAATCTTTTCTTCTGTTGACAAATCTGATATAAGTCTGCCTTTAGAATCGTTTTAAATTAAATTAATGTAAATTAGTTAAGCCTCATGAGTTTCATTTTAACAGTTCTCCTAACAGATGTAAGATACATGACATGTTTTATTGTTACAGCCAACGACCAATACGAGCTAAATCGATTGTGGTGTGGAGACGCAACGGCCGAATACAATTGGTATTCGGCCAATTATTCATTCTCAACTTGCTGCAGCGTCCCTGAGGTTAACTGCCGATCATCACGAAGGATTTTGCAAACTTCAATGTAATAGCGAAACCTTAAATGATCTGGCAACAGTCTCCAAGCTACGATTCCATTTCACCCACAACTAACGGGTACCAGCCCCGAAAAACTGATGGCGGTATTATAACATGTAATCTCCTCACAAATTAACAGCATTTTTCTACAAGTCAGTTTGGCCACAAACAAAATGGCATCCACCATCAACAATGGCCGTCTGCTCCAGTTAATTTTAACAGTTTTCTTTTCAGTGTCTGATTTCAATTTATATTTAAAACCAAATTTTAGTAATCTTGCTTGACTAGACGCGACAAACTTTCTTTCGAACGATTATATTTTGTCGTCTGCGAGAAAGCTGTTGTGCCTCGTCCTTGTAGATCAATATTCAAAAAGTGAAGCCAGTCAAAGATATCAGCTAAATTGGCCAATCTTGATCACCTTGAAATAATTTTCATTGGTTTATTTGTAGTGTTTGTGTACCACCTGAAATGTCCTTGCATACCAGCAGTAGCACGTGAAACACCGTATGGGAACCCTTGCAAGAAATAGCAGTCATTGTTCGATCACCTCAGAAATAATCTTCGAATGTTTACGTAACTTTCTGCCACGGGAAATGGATCATCCAACACTATACTTCACCTTTTTTATTTATTTAATCGCAACGAATTCAGATGCTAAAGCATCATTGTAAAATGCTTCTGTATAAAAATACATAAACGGTGAAATCCAGTTTAACAATACGAAGGATAGTCTTAAAGTTTTAATTATGATTTCTGTAAAATATAGTAACGTAATGATCTTGTGTTTGTCTGCAGCTGCAAGTGTGCAGTCCTGATACATGTTCCAATCCCCGCCCCTCAGTGCCATAGCACGCCTTTAGAGGGGCAGTGTCAGGAATGTAGCACCTGTGTCACGCCAAGCCAGACAGTTAAAAAAGACTGAGACACTGCAATATTTCCTGTGCTGGCGAAAACGAATTACCACACGTCATTCCAATTTATAAATAGGCTGCGTCCATTTGTTTCGATTGGGGCCAATGACGTATATAGGCCCCTTTGGCGTACGGCACACCACGTGACACTATTGGTCCTACAAGTGCCAGCAGCCGTCTCTTGCGGTGAACGAGTTACTATTTCAGGGAAGTTTAATAATTCTTAACTGCTCATTTAAATACATCCAAGCTCTCGATAACACACGACGAAGTTAAGACCTTTAGTGGGAACCTTTTCATTGACATATACACTATGTGATCAAAAGTATCCGGACACTCCCCAAAACAAGCGTTTTTCATATTGTGCGCATTGTGATGGCACCTACTGGCAGGTACTCCATATCAGCGACCTCAGTAGTCATTAGACATTGTGAGGGAGCAGAATGGGGCGCACCGCGGATCTCAGGGATATCGAACCTGTGTCCCTTGTGTCACACGTGTGTACACGAGATTTACACACTCCTAAACACCCCTAGGTCCACTATTTCTGAAGCGATAGTGAAGTGGAACCGTGGACACGCACAGCAGATAAGCGTGCAGGTAGGCCTCGTCTGTTGACTGACACAGACCGCCGACTGTTGAAGAGGATCGTAAAGCGTAAGAGGCAGACATATATCCAGACCATGACACAGGAATTCCACACTGCATCATAATCCACTGAGGTACTATGACAGTTAGGTAGGAGGTGAAAAAACTTGGATTTCATAGGCGAGCGGATGCTCATAAGCCACACATCACGCCGGTAAATGCCAAACGACGCCTCGCTTGGTGTAAGGAGCGGAAACATTCGACGATGGAACGGTGGATAAACGTTGTGTGGAGTGACGAGTCACGGTACACAATGTGGCGATCCGATAACAGGGTGTGGGTTTGGCGAATGTCCGCTGAACGTTATCTGCCAGGTGGTGGTGGTGGTTAGTGTTTAACGTCCCGTCGACAACGAGGTCATTAGAGACGGAGCGCAAGCTCGGGTTATGGAAGGATTGGGAAGGAAATCGGACGTGCCCTTTCAAAGGAACCATCCCGGCATTTGCCTGAAACGATTTAGGGAAATCACGGAAAACCTAAATCAGGATGGCCGGAGACGCGATTGAACCGTCGTCCTCCCGAATACGAGTCCAGTGTGCTAACCACTGCGCCACCTCGCTCGGTCATCTGCCAGCGTATGTAGTACCAACAGTAAAATTCGGAGGCGGCGTGAGGTCATGCTCCCCTTGTTGTTTAGCGTGGCACTGTCACATTGATGTTATAAGCACCTTCTTGCTTCCCATTGTTGAAGAGCATTGTTGACCTGAATCTTGTAGAACACCTTTGGGATGTTTTGGAACGCCGACTTCGTGTCATGCCTCACCGACCGACATCGATACCTCTCCTCAGTGCAGCACTCCGTGAAGAATGGGCTGCTATTCCCCAAGAAATCTTCCAGCATCTGATTGAATGTATGACAGCGATAATGGAAGCTGTCATCATGACTAAGGATGGGCCAATACCATATTGAATTCCAGCATTACCGATGGAGGGACCCACGAACTTGTTCTCAGCCAGGTGTCCGGATACTTTTGATCACATAGTGTACATGTCGATGTATACGAAGCTAGAGACGCCAAAAAATGGAATCTTCTCCTTCTGCATTTTCTGCAGCTCTTGCATTGGCATTGGAACCTTTCATTTCTTACACTATCTGTTCGAGTAGCCTCTTTCTATTCTCTAGAAATTCAAGTCTGCTTTCTGTATTCCGCGCAGTTTTATTTGTATTAAGAACCAGCTCTATGTACCATATGGAAGTCACAGTCTTTTAAAGTTTTTATTCTGTTGTCCCCTCTGGCATAGTCCTTTCAGTGGATGGAACTGCATTTTTTCCCAAGCTACGCCGTTCTGGCATCACTAATAAACGAGGTAGCGGGAACATATACAGACTGCGAGGGAATAATCGGAGAACAGAAAGGTCATCGTCCTGCTTTTAGAATGAAGGTAGCTATGTAGTTCTAAAGGAAACAAAAGAAATGTTAAGAAAACATAAAACGCTTCTTAATTACTGCAGTTTTCACGAACTTGACAAAGTACAAGCCAGATCAATGGAAAGTAGAAAAATCCTTCGAAAGTCTCCGCTTAAGCAGAAATGAACTAACCAGTATTTGGACTACAATAAGAAACATGAAAAGCTAAATAAGGACGAACACTTATGCACTGAACAACGATGACGAAACAGATTGGGTAGGCAAGTAACGTATTTATTAATAACGGCAATGGGAAACCTAAATGAGTCTTCGATCAAGCTAAATCTTTGGGGACTCTCAATTTAGGTATAGATAGTCTCATAACTGACAGCCAACTTAGTATTACTTGTTACGAGTTCTAATTTGACTGTGGCAGTAGCCGAGAGGTCGTAATAAACGAGAATATTTTAAATGATACAGACAGCTTTATTCGTAAAGGTGATCCAACAGTATTACATTCGGGCAGATGTTTCGATGGAAGAATTCCATTCTACGTCTTCAAGGAGAGGAACAGATTTTTTTGGTAGAGACGTGACCGCATGGTGGACTGACTCGCTTCAAAACCCGTACATAATAGAAAAAAAATGGACATAAAATCATACAACATTGTTTTCATTTTAGATTTTTGGAATCGCTGATTACGAATCAGACGTCGGAACTACAAATTTCAAAATTTCGTGTCCCATACGATAAAAACTTATAGGTGTAGAGGACTCGAGAAAAACTTCGATTATAAGGTATGGTCGCTGATACCGAATTAAAAGTCGGAATTACCGTACTGAAATGTTTTATTCGATATTTTACATTTTTCGTTCGAAATCGTAGTCATTTATCACTTGCGTCGTTATCACTAACAGAAGGGTCGCTGTTGGATTGTCCATTGGTAGATGGTTTGAAAAGCAGATCTTTTACGTCAGGTGGCAACTGTGCATTTTACTCAGTTGTAATTTTTTGGAAAGTTCGAGATGAGTGGATCCGATATGCCAGAAGCCGATAGAATACGTCATGTATCGTTTTCTCAGGAGAACATTTGCGAGTAAAGTCTTATGGCAACTACAGACAGCCTTATTCCGAGCTTCCTGCGCCTCTTCAGTGCCTGAATAGCCGTTTGACCTCGACTTCCCCCCAATGATTTTAGAAATTCCAAAGAAATGTTAGTTACCCAACACAGATGCCTTATAGCAAGTCTTCCGAAGTTCCCACGTTCTTCCATACTTTCATACTGTGCCCGCCATGTCCTTCAAACCGGTATCCTTTTCTCTTCTATAAAGTTAAGAGGCTATCTCACCCTTCTCGACCCTCTAGAGGCTCACAACATACTTAACCCCTCTATCCACTCTCGCTTCTCTGAGACTGAAAATGAAACTTTTTTTGTTCTTAGGATTTTCGCATCTGCTTTTTATTGGTTCACTACACTCCAAAATATTGTCTAGGGTCCATTGGTTCAAATTGCTCTGAGAACTATGGGACTTAACATCTGAGGTCATCAGTCCCGTAGAACTTAGAACTACTTAAACCTAACTAACCTTAGGACATTACACATATCCATGCCCGAGGCAGGATTCGAACCTGCTACCGTAGCGGTCGCGTCGTTCCAGATTGATGCGCCTAGAACCGCTCGGCTACACCGGCCGGCTCTACAGGGCATTACTACACTCATTCTCATGAAACGTCAGCCTTGGTTTTACCAAATATGGAGGTAAGAATATGTTCCAGCTTTTAAGCTTATCTCTCATCCCTTTACCTGCACGAAAATGAGTTCTAAAAATAGGCGTCACACGGTGTAGTGTTTCAGGTGTATATCCACCGTCTGTGCAAATCCCATTCTATGCTCTGGAAAGACTATATGGAAACTCGTGTTTTGTTTAGGACTTGATGCAATGTAATCGCCTAATTTGATACAGTGGAAATAAGTCTAGAGGTCATAACGAACGAAGTATGTGTAATATAGAAAGTAATAAGAAGCGATGAAATCTTGAAATTATTTTTCGCCCTAAAATGATTCGCTCTCTCCAAACACGTGCACGTTCCACACCAACCGTTAATAACAAAAACAACGTTATGTGGGATATTAAACAAAAGTTAGGACTGACTGGAGGTGTTTTGGTAGGTGGGACGCAGCATGTTATCTTAGATAATGCGTCATCGTCAGAAATAATGGAACTGTGTTGGGATCCCGTTATTCGTGTTGCATGTTAATTGATTGACAGACAATATTAATAGTAGCCTCTGAGTTTTTCCAAGCGATATAGTTATCCATAAAAAGTAATGTCTGAGAAAAGGTGCACAAATGCGTAGTCTGATTGTGAAGCGATTTCAGATTGCAGTAAAGATACGCAAGGTGTTTTAAAAGTTCAAAACGTAAAATTGTTTACTTCACAAAACGCAGGAAAGTAATATACTATGAAGAGAACATCCAAGAGTCACGATTGGTTGAAATGGGTCAAATGGCTCTGAGCACTATGGGACTCAACTGCTGAGGTCATCAGTCCCCCAGAACTTAGAACTACTTAAACCTAACTAACCTAAGGACATCACACATATCCATGCCCGAGGCAGGATTCGAACCTGCGACCGTAGCAGTCGCGCGGTTCCAGACTGTAGCGCCTAGAACCGCTCGGCCACTCCGGCCGGTAGTCACAATTGTAGCACCCAACTAATACATATACTTGGATCTAACAACTTATAGGGAAATGAAATGGAATGATCAAATAGGTTCAATCGTAGGTACGGCAAGTGGTAGGCATCGGTTCATTGGTAGAATACTGGGAAAACATAGCTAACACAACAAAGTGACTACTTAGAACTCGCACGTGTTTTCCGTCTTACAATATTGCTCAGGTGTGTGGAAACTATATAAAAAGCTGGACAAGTGCGAGCAGGCCTCACACCGTGAGGGTTTGTAACACTATCTCGATTAAAAGTAGGTTTATATTATGTAACTGTGTATCTGCAATTTATGAAGTGTGTATTCTGTGTTGTTTAAACTCCTTGATCTAGGGCAAGAAAATTAGAGTATTGTAATGTGTATATGAAAAAAGCAAAAGATTATGTTGAGACGGTAAATTATTACAATATGAATATGTTTATAAATAGAAAACGTTTGGTAAAAGCTGGTTCATGCTTAGGGCACTTCTATTTGTAATATGTAAACTCTGTAGGGAAGTCCTTCTGCAGCGGAAGTGGCATGGAACGATGTAAAAGGTGGGTTTGACGGTCGAACTGGGCGGCTCCTTTGTGAGAACGGCAGGCAGTATGTGGCTAGCCTTAGCACGGTACACTTCCACGGTGATAAGACAGGCAATTGGAAGCTGCATTGTAAGGGATGTTCCTCGGATGTGGATCTGGATATTATTTGGTATTCATGGCATAATGGGATGGCTCTAATATGTTGAAAATCTGACGCCAAAAAGAGATTTTATAGAGCATTCGTACATCAAGAGCGTGGGTACATTTAGCCGCCAAATCGCCTGCCGCCAATCTTCACCGCTGCCTCACAAACTTCATACATTCAGTTATGTAATGTATATGGGCATGGGCCAGTTATTTTGTGCGTTGTTTCAATAATAATCACATGAAAAATGAATTCGTGTTCGGAACCATATTTTCAATCCTGATCACGAACCTACGCAGGGTCCTCGCCTAAGTGCTACTAAAACCGAAGATCCTGATATAAATGAAAAATTCTTGGATTCATGTGTTTAAAACTGCTTTTTTTATCTAAAGTAAAAGGAGAAGTAAAAGTTAAAGCTAAAACCACAAAAGTGAAGTTGGATACGTTTTTGCTAAAGTATCCTTAGATTACCATGAGATATAATTTTGTAGGAATGCAGTGCGAGATTGTGTAAATATTATTGCAAAGCATACCTGCTTCGCAGATTATTTAAGTTCAAATATATATAAATCTCTAATGAACAGATTTACGATAACATTGTTAGAAGAATAATTATGCACAGTTTTAAAGAAGATGTATTTTGGCATCCATCATGAAATGTTCCTTTTGTGAATTTAATTAAACCCAGCGTTATATTTTATTGTCTTGAAAAGTAATTTATGAACTACTCAAAGTGAAGTGAATGATTAGCTTTTAGATTTAGCCTTTACTATTGTAATAATCAAAGAGCGTTGACTAGTGAAACTATACTAGTTTATGGGTCCAAATCATATTCTCCACCTATTACGAAAAATTTGAACTACTACTGTTGTTAAGGAAAACTGATATTTGTAGAGGAGCTTAAACAGTGTATTTATGATATTATTCATCTTTACTTGTGTTTTTCATGTCAGTCAAGAGAGAAACCCCCCATGTCGAAATTTAGTTCTGTACTTCATGCAGTGACATTTCAGTATTTGATTAAGTAATACTCTTGAGTCTGGCTGTCATTAGTATGAGATTGGTGCAAATTTATTCCCTATAATTTACAGGTGTGTGTGTGTTATTGGTAACTGCTGCTGCCCCCATTCCAGATAGCACTGTGTCAGTTTGTATACTGTTTGCTATTCAAAGGGAAATCTCAGCAAAAGCAATATCAATAACCAATATTCAATTTTCTCAAATATTTATTTCCAAATTAATGTGCCTAATTGGGCTGGGGACTGTTCATTTGTTTCCGATCATTCATGATTCTATCACTTTCTTTGACTCCCTAGATTAAAGCCCTTTTTTTGTTATTTCACCAAAATCGAAATTATAGTCCGATACCCTTGTCCATTAGACACACGCGCGGTCAAACTTTTAATTCTTCGCAGTAGGTAACAATAGCATGCTTCACGGCTCATTAGTGTTATAGGTTCCGTAGAAAATAAACTATGCATGTAGATAGTTCGTCCATAACCCAATCAATGACAAGAATGCATCAGTATCTTTACAGTAGATCATGAGACTCGGGTGGACATTCAAAAAGAAGCGAGTAAGAGGCTTCAGTTTATATATGTAGTGAGAGAAGATTTAATAAAATATAGCCCGCATCTCGTGGTCGTGCGGTAGCGTTCTCGCTTCCCACGCCCGGGTTCCCGGGTTCGATTCCCGGCGGGGTCAGGGATTTTCTCTGCCTCGTGATGGCTGGGTGTTGTGTGCTGTCCTTAGGTTAGTTAGGTTTAAGTAGTTCTAAGTTCTAGGGGACTGATGACCATAGATGTTAAGTACCATAGTGCTCAGAGCCATTTGAACCATTTTTTTTAATAAAATATTTTTTTTGCTTACTAAAACATGACTACAATTTACATTATATGTTTCCCTGCTGTAATATACTTCTATTATGCTTTTGACGGATGTAGAATTTGGTGTAAGTTATAATTGCAAAAAGAGATTTTTATGTCATATTACTTCAACTTATTAAATTTCAATTTTTTTTCTTTCGTTTTACTGTAAAACCTCGCTTCTTGCAAATTTCATGATTCCAGGTCAAACGGAAGTACACTAGAAGTTTTGATGAATGAGTATGCGAATATCAAAATATCTTATATAGACACCCATATCTTCTGAGTACATACAGTTGGAAACTTCTAAATGTTACGTCGACAAGGGATCGTAGATCTTAGTATGTATCATGAATTTCAACCTGATACGCCTATCCGTTCTCGAGGAAAAGGGTTTCAACAGTCGGACAGATAGATGGAGAGACGGACGGACGGAGAACAAAATGAGCTCATGAGGTTCCGTTTTTACCGATTAAGGTATGAAACCATAAGAAGGACTGACAGGGTGTATCGAGCGAATAGAAATATTTTTTTGACTTCCGGTAGAGCGTCACCACTTGTTCGTTAGGATAGATGTCAGGAGCGGAAATTGTGGGCGTTGCAATAATTAAATGTAATTAAGCTAGAATGGACCCTATTTATTCATGTAAAGATGGTACATGGGTGCCTAAGTAGGGCTGAGCAGCCCCAAGAGGGGTTGCCGTCTGTTCCTCAGGAGGTGTTAGGAGAGAGGCAGAGGCTAGAGGAGCGACTATTCTTTCCGAGAAGTAGTACCACCCCCACAACCTGAAGGTGAATATCACACCTGAACCTACCGGCCAACCTTGGTGCATGTGATCAGGCATGACCCCCCATTTGAATTACGTTGTAGTCTAGGTGTCAGGTCAATGAACTAATTTTGTAATGGTTTTGTATTTCTATGTAAAGTCTATGGAATCCCAATTTAATTGTCGAGTCTTAACACTCATGTAAGTCATTTTGTTTTCTCTTTAAATTATCGTCATTTTGTAATGTTCTCATTCACCCACTTGGGTAATTACCACTGTAATCCTAGATTTAAGAACTCAAAGTAATATTGCGGGGCAAAAGCCCCCTTGTGAATGTCAGGCCTGGGAGCATTTTCTCACCCCCAGGAGGGTGGAGTGTTTCAGTGTGCTGTGCTCCGGTGTCCCTCATCATCGCCTGGGTACCCACCACCACTGATACCGCCGGCACACACACTCACACCATGCTGCCGCCCCTACTGCCGTCGCCCCAGCTTCATAAGTTTGTTACTCAAGAGCCTTCCTTCAGGTCCTTCAGGCCACTTTGTAACTTCTGCACATATTGATATCACTATGTTATGAATGTTAATTTCTGTGACCCTTCATAATGATCATATATTTTTTAAAATGAAATAATCAGTTAGAATAAACTCATTATTTTCATCCAGAGAGCCTTCTTCGGAAGGGGAAAGGATGTGCAGGGAGGAGACCCCCCCCAAGAGGGATCATTCCGATAAAATTTTATTAAATAATTTTTTCCATTCATAATGTACGGCATACTGTGGTGGAAGGTGCTGGCCGAAGACCGTGATCGGCACATTCCTGCCACGTGCTCCTCGGTCAAGCTCTAGTCCCACGCGTTGGTTGCGCTGACGAGGGTACGCTACTAGCAAGGCGGGTTGGCGGAATCAACCCTCCAATCAGAGACTAGTCGTGTGATCACGTGGGGACGCTGCCGGGAGCGGCGAGGGCGGCTTGGAAACAGCTCCGCGCCCTCTTAGCTTGAGACATCGGACCCGAGTAGTCGCTCCTCTAGCCTCTGCCTCTCTCTTTAAACACCTCCTGAGGAACAGATGGCAACCCCTCTTGGGGCTGCCCAGCCCTACGTAGGCATCAAACGTACCATCTTTACATGAATAAATAGGGTCCATTCAAGCTTAATTTCTTTTAATTATTGCAATGCCCACAATTTTCCGCTCCTGACATCTATCCTGACCATCAAGTCAGGCCTTAACTGGCAAAGTCTGGAAGACGGACGCTAATTGTTCACGTGGAGCCAGTTCACGAAGTTTCAAGACCCAGTATTAACTGAAGAATCTGAGAATATATTTCAGCCATCTGCGTATTGCCCCCGAGGGTTCCGCGGAGACCAATTAAACCGCGCACACACGCATTTGATCAGTCATTCTTTCCGCGCTCCGTACACAACTGGAAGAGAAACAAACCTCCTCGTGTGCTAGCATGGTAAGTACCTTTTCCGATGCACTTAAAATTGTTTTGCCGAGCGTCTGTGTAAACTGTGGAGCCTATTTTCTGATCGGCGGAGTTTTCCATCACCTCGCTCTCAATGACTTTACAAGTCACCGGAAACCACTTTGCAGTTCGTATGATAGCACTGGCGCCACACGTGGCTGGACGCCGCCGTGTAAGGCGGGCCAGCAGGTATGACGCACCGCCTCTCAATCGCGGAGTCTGGCGGAGGCTGATGTTTTATTCAGGCAGTCCGCAGCTGCCACCTAATGAGATTTAAATTGGGAGTAGGTTGGCTGGCCCGGCTGCCCTCCTAGCCCTCCCCGCCTTATTGTGCAGGGCGGGGCGACGCTCCGGCAAATAAGCTGCCTCGTCACGGCCGCATCGGCTGCGGCCTTTTGATGACGTTTCCAGCCGAGTCGCTTCCGTCGAGAAACAGCCCAGTTATTGCGCAAATTCTTCTCCTTCTTCTTTTTATGCTCCGGCTGGAAGAGCGAGACAGATATTAAATGTCGTATCTCACGTTTAGCGCGCCACGTTGCAAGTGTCTGCTACTCTGCCCAACGCTTGCATTGCTCGGAACGTAAAACGCAGCAATTCACTACCAAAATTGCTTCTGAAAATGTGAGAGATCGTAATTAGTATGTGGAGAAGCAAACGTCACCACTGCTGACGTCGATAAAGCTTTTGAAATATCATAGATAAGAATTTAAGACGTTGACCAGAGAAAAAAGGAAAACGATGTTTTGAGCTTGGGGTCATTTGTTTTGTATCTTATTTTATTTTTATCGGTCGTGCATAGACGTTATACAAATTATACAGGGTGATTAGAAACAGACTAAAAAACCGGTAAGCATGTTTCAAGGTAGACTGGGCTGAGGAACAGTTTTAAGAAAACATTTCGGTACGTTGTGCGGTTTCAGAGTTAATTTGCACTGAAGTTAGCCAGTCAGGCCGTTGTGCGCGTAGATTCAAGCGGCCCACCAAAGACGGTGTAGCCAAACGCGTTCTTCGTTTGGTTTCCTGCAACCGACAGGAGGGCGATACAAAATGTTCAAATGTGTGTGAAATCTTATGGGACTTAACTGCTAAGGTCATCAGTTCCTAAGCTTACACACTACTTAACCTAAATTATCCTAAGGACAAACACACAAACCCATGCCCGAGGGAGGACTCGAACCTCCGCCAGGACCAGCTGCACAGTCCATGACTGCGGCGATACAAGAATTAGATGTGGGACAGTAGTAAGGATCTAACCCATGTCGTAGATGTATCTGGCAGGCCACTTGAATTTGCGCGCTCAACGCCCTGATTGGTTGACTTCAGTGCTATTTAACTCGGAAATGGTGCAACACATCGAATGTTTTTCTTAACAGGTAATTTGTCAGCATAACCTACCCTCCAACACCTTTACAAGCTTCTCAGGCTGTTTCTGACCACGTTGTATAAAAAGTGTGATTTTCTTTGCTTTTAGTTCCACGATTGCTATGAATTCTTTTAATGACTCCATGAGGTCATCATCTGCTAGTGATTATAATAAAATTTTATAATACGTACCAAATTAACAGTTGAAGTAACCACAGTCATTCAAAAAATTATTGAAAATAACAGCGTATAACGGAACATCGTCTACTATTTCCGTAATCAAAAAGAAGTTAGCAAGCAGCCCGTGCAGGCTACATCTGGGAGTGGGGGAAGGTCGATTTCAAGGTTTTGTCTCGTCTAGGTATTGTGTAAGCATAGATCCTGTGTTTTAGAGGCAGTGTTACCGCTGCAGTAAATAGAGAGTAATTATTTCATGTGAATTTACTCGTTTCACTTTCTGCTAAACTGTTCATGAGAGCATGTTCACTAACAAAAATTTACTTGCACGCAATATTATGATGATACAAATCGAGGGATTGCTTTGAGCCTGTTATACACGGAATCCGGTCACAATGTGTACTTCCTCGAAGCGAGTTCTGCAGTTGGTGCAAACTAGCAAAGACTGACGTCAGGGAGCGACTGTCACAAAGAAAGCCACTGTTAAAAAAAGGAGTTCTTGCACTCCGGAATCAACACACTGTTTTATAAGGGTGGAGGAGGGGTCATGGATAACTAAATATTAAAACCCGACCGTTTACCCCAACTCAAACTGAAAATTACGGAGATTCTCATAAATAACGTACGTATTTCTGGTGATGGACGTATTGATGAAAATGTACGTTCACTGCTGAGAAAGTAGAGAACCCTGAAGAACTAGATAAGTCTTGTACCAGCGACATTCGGATACTACACTGACGGAAAATGTTACACCTTGATGGAATGCACCAACCTGACACTCCAGTATTCCATGCCTGTGAGTTATGACTGGAGAATGAGTGCTGACGACATGGACTCAGAACAAGAGTGTGAAAATAGACTATTGGAAGCTGGGCTATGAATCTCGATAAGCAAATTGTTTACCACTGACACTACACCAAAGGCAACAGAGCCTACAGCCAGTGTCAAATGGAACACCGAGTGCCATTCTTTAGTATACAGCGACGAGTTCCCCTTCTGTTTGCGACACTCAGATGGACGACAGTGTTTCTGCAGAAGACCTAGAGGAGGGTCACTGTATGCAACGATTCTCGACGTCCATAATTCTCCAGCTCCTGGAATCATGGTGTAGGGAGTTAGCCAATTTGACTGAAGGACGATTTGAAAATTGTTATGATGAGGCTGAATGCATGCAAGTATGTGTCAAGGATGGCAAACCATGTCGTGATTACCTGCGGAACCAGAGCAGCATAATCAAATTCCTGCAGAATTATGTAATATCCCACACTGAAGATCACACCATAAACGCCTTGAAGAATGTACACGTTCTTGACTGGCCTGCCCAGTCCCCTCCTTTGTCACCTATATGAATGCAATTCGTGGTATACGTTCATATCAGCCACCAGCCAGCAATCTTCTGGAACTGACTGCTAAATCTACATCTGTGTGAATACTCTGAAATTCACATTTAAGTGAGTGGCAGGTGGTTAATCGAACTTCCACCCTATTTCTCTACAGTTACACTCCCGAACTGTGCGCGGGAAAAACCAACACTTACGTCTTTCTGTGCGACCTCTGAGTTATTTTATTGCGATGATCGTTTCTTCCTGTCTGAGTGGGCAAAAGCTAAATATTTTCGCATTCGGAAGAGAAAGTTGGTGATCGAAATTTTGTGAAAAGATCTCGCCGCATCGAGCAACGCATTTGGTTTAATGATTGCCACCCCAACTTCTGTATCTTATCCCTGACACTCAGTCTTCCTTTAGTCCTTCTTTGAACTATTTCACTCTCCCCAATCAATCCTGTTTGCTAAGGATCCCAAAACACATAGCAATATTGTAATATAGGAGGATCATGCGTAGTAAAGGCAGTCCCTTTAGTGCATTTGTTGTATCTTCTAAGAGTTCTGTCAGTTAAACGCTGTCTTTGGTTCCCCAGAGCATTATCTATGTGATCGTTACAATTTAATCTTTCGTAAGCGTAATATCTAGGTATTAAGCTGAATTGACACTGTGTGTTTTAGGCATGGTAAGAAATTCCTGAAGATGATATTCGGAGGTCATCTGCTTCCATGCCACGGGGAACACAACCTTCATTCAGCCTGGACATCATATGGACATCAGTTCCGAGCGGAATGGATACTTTCTTGGCGTTTTGTAAAACTTATTTCCTTGACTTACATCCGACGATATAGATAAACAACTTTGTTCTTCTACTGAGTTTCCCGGGTCTGACAAGTTTTGCTGTTTTTCTTACTTCAAGCTACGGAAACTCTGACTTGTCACGTACATGCAGAGTTTTATATAGCAGTATCACTTTTCTGGGTCCATTTTTTAATGAAAAAAGTTACTTATGTACAACTAATGGCGGAAAAAAATTATATACTTATAAAATGTTCGTGTTTGTGTGTGGGGGTGGGAGGGAGGGAGTGGGGAGGCGGGGGGAGGGATTGTAGGGGGTAGTTTTTCTTTCTTTCCCGGCAACGTTTTTGAGCGCCTGGAGCAATATCAACCAGACTCGGTACATTTATGACCAAGTATACGGAAAAACTCGGGTAGCAGAGGAGCTATTGAGTTTGATTGACGAGAGAGGAAAATATAAAAATTCAGTAAAAGGAGCAGGTGAAAGGGAATACAGACGTGTAAAAATTGAGATTGATAGAAAATGCGAAATGACTATGCAGAAACGTCTGTACTTCTGCTACCCTGTCGTCCTCAGTAATTTTGCCTCAAATCTCTACACAAAAGTTTCACAAATGCTATTCTACATGTGTTCTTGTTCTCGTTGTAGAGCTGTTATTTTGCTTTCTGTCATTCGAATTTTCATTAGCACAACACTAAGAATATGAACGCTTTTTTCATTAATGTTACGGTTTGTATTTTGCTGTCGCGTATTCAGTGTTATTGCCAACTGTCGACTACGTGTTTTGGATATCTCTTTGGGAGTGTGTGTGTTAGTGTATTGCGAGCTATGATGTTACTCGTTGTCTACTTGGGGATAATATTTCGTCCCGTTTGCTCTTATTGGCCCTTTTAAAATAATGTAATAAGTAAATAAAGCCGCCCCTGGTGTAATTAACCAGAGAGGCAAATGGTTAGTAGGCTGTGCATAGAGGAAAATTATTTTATATAACGAGCAAAACGACAATATTTAAATTTTAACTAACAAAATTTCATTTATACATGAAATTTCACACATTAATTTGCAGGCAACAGTGCTGTTAAGCGATTTAAATAAGATGACTAATGTACCCAATATAGCGGTTACAGAACTTAATATAAAAAATAAATAAATTAATTAAAAAACAGTTTTAAAACACAGTGTTGACCGATAAACGTTAACTAAAATCAATCTCAAACTGACTCACATCTAATCAGAACCTAACCGGCACACAGTGCTAAAAGCTAAGTGTCGATTAGTAACAAAACGTTCTAAATCGCATGCTTGCAAACTCAGGTAAAGCCAGCCTCAGTGCAGAAAAACTGGTTCCGAAACGACTTCACACGGAAAAGTTACAAGTTCTGCCGAAATGCCAGCAGAGATAAATCAGAGTCCTGAGTAGTTCAGAATTATTCTATGTCGACAGCGAAACCTTGCGAAATAATTGTAAGTGTCGAGACTGACGTGCGAAAAGTTCTCTAATATCGAAAACGTGCGTGACTAGAACATAGCTCACACCAGCATAGAGATGGACTCAGCCAAGTCGTACAGTTTTTGCACGATGGCCGCCGCCCTCTTCTGGCTTCAGTTGACCCCTCCACGGAAATTTGTGCATCTATGTCACTTGATAAATCTTTAGTTTCCCAGTCTAATTTACAATTTTTGATATATAAATGACATTTAAAATTTGATTAGACCATTATCTGCACGTTAAAATTCGGATCCAAAATGTTATGTTACGCTTAATCATATTAGCATGAGTCCGCCCAAAATTTAAAGTTAAACAGTTTCAGACTTCGTTGCAGTGCTTAGAACCAGGTCATAATCTCTGTTCCGTCAAATATTACAACAAATATGAGTATCACTTTATTTATTGTCGTGTTTTTACTCATCTTTGAATTGCATTATTAAGAATCAAGATAAATTATGGACGAAACTACATATATTTATAAAGAGTTAATAAAAATACATAATAAAAAAATATAAATATAAAATATGGGTAACGGATGGCTAACTGTAGCTTTCGTTGCTCGTAACAATGCAGGAAGAGCCGGTTTGGAATCCTTTGAAACTCGGGAAATCTTAGCTTACCGTACTATACCGGTTTCTGAGATTATTATTGCTAGTGAGGGTTCCTATCTTTTTCCGCACGGGAGTTTGTCTTTGTCTTGTCGTAGACGTTGTAAGATAAATTCTGATTCCAGCCTAAAAGCGTCCGGCAATGCATACTGCCTTGCTGAATCTGTACGTGTCTTGCATCAGATTTTAAGCAGATTTTCAATTAAAATCCGATTAAAAATGCGTATCACGGCTTCATTAATTGTGTTACGAAACATGTGAATGTCTCAATCGAAGCGCGTCTCTGAGAGCTACAGATTTTGTGCTCGATCTCCTTTGTACATTAAAAAACATAACAGTTATTAAAGACCTACTTAGTTACGATCACATAAATATCTCTGTTCAAAATGGCTCTGAGCACTATGGGACTCAACTGCTGAGGTCATTAGTCCCCTAGAACTTAGAACTAGTTAAACCTAACTAACCTAAGTACATCACAAACATCCATGCCCGAGGCAGGATTCGAACCTGCGACCGTAGCGGTCTTGCGGTTCCAGACTGCAGCGCCTTTAAATATCTCTGTGCTGTGTCTGTTCACATATATCAAATACAATTTATATCCTGATGCTGGCAGGATTGTGTTGCTCCCCTCACCTATCACTGCGTCTGTTGCGGTTTATGCTGTAGATGCGCAAACGCGAACAATACATAGGAAGCCAATGTGCGTGCTAGTGGGGGAAATAAACGTCACAGGAGCATGCGGTCCGGCCATCAGCGGCCTTGCCGCTGTGTAACATCGGTTCCCGTCAGATTACCGATGTTAAGCGCTGTCGGGCTGAGCTAGCACTAGGATTGCTGACTCTCGTCTGCTGAGCGCTGTTGGCAAGCGGCCTACATTCGGCTCTTTTGCGGTAAATTGAGAAGTAGCATCTCCGGCGGTCACGGAAACTGACAACGGCCAGGAGAGCGGTACGCTGACTACATGACTACACCCCCCACCCCCCTCTACCCACCCTACAGAGCGAGGTGGCGCAGTGGTTAGCACGCTCGACTCGTATTCGGGAGGACGACGGTTCAAACCCGCGTCCGGCAATCCTGATTAAGGTTTTCCGTGGTTTTCCTAAATCGCTTCAGGCAAATGCTGGGATGGCTCATTTGAAAGGGCACGGCCGACTTCCTCCCCCATCCTTTCCCAATCCGTTGGGACCGATGACCTCGCTGTTTGGTCGCCTCCCCCCAAATCAATCAACCAACGAACCCAGCCAAACACTCCTCGAATCCGAATTCAGTGACGCCTATCGGCTGAGGATGACACTGCAGCCTTCTGCGGCTTGTTCGGGCAGAGTACGTGGTCTGACCGACCAGTGGTCAGCTGCGTGGTCTACAGAGGTCAACAGTTAGACTGTAGCCAACAACCACCCTCTCAATGGCTCTGAGCACTATGGGTCTTAATACCTATGGTCATCAGTCCCCTAGAACTTAGAACTACTTAAACCTAACTAACCTAAGGACATCACACAACACCCAGTCATCACGAGGCAGAGAAAATCCCTGACCCCGCCGAGAATCGAACCCGGGAACCCGGGCGCGGGAAGCGAAAACGCTACCGCACGACCACGAGCTGCGGACACCCACCATCTCAGGCGCGGCCAGTGAAGCGCTAGTGGCTGGCTTCCCCAATATAGAGCGTGTGCTATTCACACGGCGCTCGCAACAGAAACGCATCAACCCTGCTCAAATGATCCGTTCTCACAGCCTGTGTGTATCTGTGTATGCGTGTGTGTGCGTGTGTGTGTGTGCTTAGATGTGTGAATACATACATAATAACACCACATAGAAACAAAGAGCTTCTTGCACTATGACTTACAAATATACACCAACACACATAGTGGCAAATGTACTACAGAAACAGGCCTCCATACAAATTTAATGCAACCATCAAATGAAGTGGAACAGTTTCCAAGGTGCAAGAATGTGCGCCGGCCGCGGTGGTCTAGCGGTTCTGGCGCTGCAGTCCGGAGCCGCGGGACTGCTACGGTCGCGGGTTCGAATCCCGCCTCGGGCATGGGTGTGTGTGATGTCCTTAAGTTAGTTAGGTTTAACTAGTTCTAAGTTCTAGGGGACTTATGACCTAAGATGTTGAGTCCCATAGTGCTCAGAGCCATTTGAACCATTTTTGCAAGAATGTGCAAATTTAACTATCAATGTTGTAATGCAGCAGACATAGGAATGATGTATAAGAATTTTGAAGCACATGAGAAAGAATATATCAGATGTTGGAAGAATGTAGAAACCATTCTACATTCGCAGGGCTCTTAAAGGACTCTAATAGTTATACCATTAACGTAGAACGACACATGAAAGTCATCAGGATGAATAACCACATAAGTCTTTTCTCAGTCCAGAAAAACTACCATATGCAGAAGGTTACTGCAAATAAAAGAACAGATGTTGAATGACCAGACACACATAAACACAAACTCTCTGCTAGAGGTAATTAAAAACGTGAAACGTTAAAAATCAACAAACACACATTCGGCAAATGGCAATATGCTGAATAGTTGACAACATACAAAACATAATATGAATTAACTGCGTTGATCATATTCTTGGTGCTGAGCCAATGGAAATTCGTATGACGGAAAGCAGAACAGCAGCTCTAAGACTAGAACAAGAATATATAAGGAGCAGTATCTATAAAAGTTGTAGGTAGAAATTGGACACATCGTTACGTTATACAAAATCAGGAAGTGGCTGATGTGCTTCAAACTTCAATGGACAATATGTCAAATGTGGAACAAAACAGTATATTTCAGGCCATTGCTTACTCTCGCTAAATACAGACGGGCTTAAAGTGGGAATTATCATTATAATATAGCTGTTCCAGAAGTGCTAGTGGACAGTGGAAGACCGTAGAAGCATAAACGACTAGTGGAAAGATAGATGCGAACCTACGGAAAATTAAAGAGTCGTTTGGACGAAGTGGAATCACCTGTATGAATTCCAAGAGCTCAGATGCCAAATCAGTACTAAGCAAAGAAGGGGAAAGTCAAATATGGAAGAAAAATGTAGACGGACTTAGAAGGGATTTATACTTGAGGGAAATATAATAGAAAGGAAAGAGAAAATAAATGAAGACGAGATTGGAGAAATAATAATGAAAGAAGAATTTGACAGACCACTGAAAGACCTAAGTCGAAGCCAGGTGCCTGGAGTAGACGACATTACCTCAAAATTATTGAGATCTTTGGGAGAGCCAGCCATGACAAAACCATTCCACCTGGTGTGCAAGATATATGAGAGAGACGAAATGCCCTCGGACTTCAAGAAGAATGCGATAATTCCAATTCTAGTTCCAAAGAAGGTGCTGACAGGAGGAAACTACCTAACGAACAGTTTAATAACTTATGATTGCAAAAAAATTATTCGAGTTATTTACAGGAGACTGAAAAGTCATTTACTTAATCTACGGTACGTACAGTCAATTCCACAAGAAAGTGAACGCCATAATTTTAAATGTAACGTCCGCAGTGACATGTGCAGTGGTCTCGAGTCGGTAACCAATGAGCTTTTGCTCAATACGTAGATAAGCAGTGTGAGAGGTGAATGTTTTATTTTGTCGGTTGCAGTTTAAAATGAGTGGAAAGTATCTTAAATGTCACTAGTCAGTGTTCCTTGTAAATTATCCAAAGGGTCCAAAGTCTTCAAATGGAGCTGCTGCTAAAATCCTTAGAAAGTCAAAGACATTTGTTGCAAAGTGGGTCAAACGATATTTAAAGTCTTCATATGGAGCTGCTGCTAAAATCCTTAGAAAGTCAAAGACATTCGTTGCGAAGTGGGCCAAACGATATTTAGAGATTGGAAACGTGGATGATTTACCGAAGATAGGGATAAGATGCCACGCTATACTCGATAATGACGGCATTTGGATTAAATATTAGGTAATTGCGTAATTAGTAATAACAGGTATTTTCATGTAAGCATATATTTATAAGGGTGTGTTTTATTTCATACAAATGACGGCGTACTGTTTCTTGTGGAGCTGATTGTGACTAATAACTTACTGTCAGAGTCCAGATCTACCAGCCGGTTATAATTAAAGTGCAGCACCCTCACAATGGTCCAGTGTGAGCTGCAGTTATCACGTGACAGCGAAATTTGGTAGGTATGCTAATGCGTTAAGGTAGAACCGATCTACACTGGAAAAAATTTGTTCCAAGTTTGGTCACCAGGTTCAAACCTGGCGCTGTACATTGGTATGACATCCACGCTACCATTCGACGAGGCATAACGTGAGTGAACACGATGGCTATCGAGAAGAGAGAGCGTGCTCTGAAAACTGTTTTGTGTGAACGACGGAAATTAAAGTGCTACGTTTAGGATGAGGAAGGATCGCCGACTTGAAGGTCTGAGGACAGGCCCGATGTCATTAAATGGTTTAAAGAACGAATAAAGATGATAATGAATTTCTAAAACACAGGGGAGCTTAGTGTGGCACGTGTAAGAGGGAGGCACCCTATCCAGATGTGAGTTACTGACGAGGTTGCTGAAGAGGTTACTGTAATAGGGAGGCACCCGATGTAAGTTACTGGCGAGGTTCTTGTTGCTGTAGCTGACCATGCAGTACGTGCCCCTCGTAGTGCCAGTGTTCGTGTAGTGTCATGAGAATTGTCCATCTCATGGTCAACGATACGGAAAATTTTGCCGTCTGTTTTACACTTGTATCCGTACAAGTACGCGTACTGGTATCCGTAGCAGTAAGTGAAACCTTACGCTCAGCAGCAACCTTCTGAATCAGCTCTTCGGTTTCCGGGAACGATCGAAGATGATGACATGTGGACGGAAAATATTCTACGGAGTTACGAGGGACATTTTACACCACAGGGTGCAGTGAATACACAGAACAGCCGAATTTATGGTACTTTTAAAACGCGTGTTGAACACGGAGAGAAACTGCACCCTCTGTATGTGACCGTGTGGTGTTGATTCACAAGCACCTTCATTCTCTATCCGTCCTTCTTTCAAGAGAATACATCCAGAGGACCTGTCAGGTGTACCGTGGCGTCTGCATGTTACCGAGACTTCTTTGTGTAGCATGTGACTTGTGCTCGGGAAGAGTACAATAATGTGGAAATCACTGTTTATAGGCAAGATGGGGGAAAACTCATGTCACTTGCTCAGTGAAAGATCTGATTAATGCAAACGGTCTCTACCTGAACTGAAGTTCAGTATACAGGAACATGCCGCTGCTCACATTTCATTCGAAATGCTGCGAGCAACTGTTCATCACGTCGTTTTACGGAGGCAGCATCTCGTCGACGTGTCCGATTCTCGTACTGAACAAACTGTGTAACCGGCGGTTAATAATGAAAATCAACATTATGCCTCTCACACTTGTTTTACCTTTTCTACCCACGTCCCATTCCTAATCGATTACATATGGTAACATTTCTCGACATCTTTGTTGCATCCGCAGCGCCACACTTGCGCCTGGTGACCAAAATTGGAAATAGTTTTTTCCAGCGTAAACAGGTTCCGCATTAACGCATTAAAACCTCTACCAGGTTTCGTTATCATATGATAATCACAATCCACACTGGAGCTCTTTGACTACCTGCATTTTAATCATAACCACCCGGTACCTCTGTAAATGAGTATAAAATTTGGTTTCGAAATCTCTGTCTTACCATTACATGATGTACGTGAAACCCCAGGTGTCTTCCATCTATACAGTCTTTTTACATGATTCTGAAAACGAGTGTTGGCGATGGTTAAATTATACTTCTGGAAAAACTCGACCAGGTGGTTCGGCTATCATTTCTTTGCCCCAATACACGTTCTACTACCATTTTTCCTGATACTGAATTCTAGTCCCTCATTACAATTAAATGTTCGTCTCCTGTAACTGTCTGAATAATTTCTTTCAGTCCGTTCATCATCTGCGGAGCTCCTTGGCACAAAGATCGGTAGTATCTCTATCAGTGTTGGCTTCGTTTCTATCTTGGCTAGTATGACGCGATCACCACGTTGTTCACAGCGGCTTACGCCCATTCCTATTTTCTTATTCAAGATTGGACCAACTCTTGCATTACCCTATTTAATTTTGTTTTTCTAACCTAACCAGGAGTCTTATTTTTTGGGCCACTGCACTTCTTTAATTCCAGCTCTATGTAACTTCAACTTCCTTCCTTTTTAACTTTCCTAACATGTTTCAGCAACTAAGGAACCTATCATTGCAAGCTCCGACCATTAGAATGCCAGTTTTGTTCTTCATGACGACAAGATTCTCCTGAGCAGCTCCCAGCCGCAGATGCCTCTGGAAAACTATTTTACTTCCGGAATATTTTACTTAAGAGGACACCATCATCAATTAAACGTACGTCATCGGGAGAAATTTATGGCCGTATTTTCCCCTTGCTTTCAGCTGTTAACAGTTCCAACACAGCAAGGCCATGTTGGGTTGTCTTGCAAGGCCTGACACGTCTATCATCCGGACTGTTGCCCTGCAACTACTGGAAAGTTTGCTGCTCATCTTCAGGGATCATAGTTTCATCCGAGCTCTTCACAGATAATCCTCCGTTGTGGTTGCACTTCTGTACGGCGATCTGCATCGCTGAGGTATGCAATTCACCGAAGGTCATGATTGGACCAACTCTTGCATTACCCTGTTTAATTTTGTTTTTCTAACCTAACCAGAAGTCCATGGTTCAGGGAAGGAAACAGAAAATAAATCCGTGTGCAAAATTACGTAAAGCAGTGTTACTGTGTACGGATAATGCTTGCAATAACTTCCAGTCAAGGATTCGTAGCAAAAGAAACAAATATCGTATTTTAACGCTCCACCGGTTACTCGAACATAAAAGACTGAGCACTGAAGGGTAGGACATGGAAGGGAAAGGAAATGGGCCTTGTCATTTTCAGCTGGACGTTTCTTGACATCTGTTTCAACTGATTTATTGAACGCCACTGGTCTACAAAGTGATTGCAGTGCTTAGGCACTGTGCAAAATCACCTGCTATGTGCTAGTAGAAAGAGAACTTACAGCGTTGAAATACGTGCTTCTGACGTATGGCAATGTTTACCAGTTGTATTATGCTGTAGCAATCATACACAAAGCGCAGCATGAAATAATATTGTACGTCATTGCAGAGCCATCTGAGTTGGCCACAGCTTAGTTTTCCTCGGCAAACAGAACTGCTACAACACAGATTCCTCTCCTTTATATGACTCCGCTTGAAGGAAGAGAAGTATTAAAAGTCGTAACTTACATTTATTGCTCCAGGTGCCACGTGTCTGTTCAGCACTCTGTATTTGGCTCCTCGTGGTTATGACGATGACTGCAATAGCTTGTAGGCTGTGTTGGTACGTACAGAGTAACTTAACATCAGTGTAAGTTTTGCAGACTACACGCAAAAACCAGTAACTTAAAAAGTGAATGTAACTGTACTGCAAATCATTCCAAACTCTGTTACTGAAAGAGGAAAACAAATGCTGTCGTATCATTACGTTGCAAAAGCGCCTAACAAAACAAAAACACATGGGCGTATTCCAGTGGTCAGAAACGTTTTAACTGATGGTTTTTCTCTTTTAATGAAACTCTGACCTATTGAATTACCCAGAATTACAGAATTTTTAACTTCCCAATGTACACGACTTAACGATGGTACGTGTTGCTCATTCCGGTTTCGGCAGTATACAAATGTCAGAATCAAACACTACAAAAGGTTGTGAAGCTACGGATACTGAGTTTGTAACAAGTTTGTGATGATTATTCAGTACCAAATAGTCTGCGCATTTTCTTCTACGACGCTCACATTTAGGGATACGAAACTGCTTGCAGGATACTCTGATATAAGCGGAGAATGGCTCAACATTTCGTTTGTATCATGTAGCCTTCCAACAAAGAACTGCGTTTATTGATCATTAACAATACTCAGCAGCCTGTGTCTCAGTATCAAAGGTTCCTACTAAAAATACTAGCGTTGAAAACAGTTGTTTTTGTTGTTGTTACGGTCCGAAGACTGCTCTGAGTACAGGGGGCAGCCAACTGCAGGTAGTGGCTCGCGTCGGTACCAATGACGTGGGTCGCTTTGGATCGGAGGAGATTCTCTCTGGTTTCGGGCGCCTAGCGGAAATGGTTGAAACTGCCAGTCTCGCTTGCGAGATTAAAGCAGAGATCACCGTCTGCAGCATCGCCGATAGAACCGACTGGAGGGTCTTAATCAGAGGCTCAGGTGGTTCTGTGACCGTGTACTCTCTGCTCTCTGGTATAGACAACCTCCCCTGAGGTGGTTCACAATATCGGAGTCTGTTGTCTATTGACATTTACTCCACAAATATAAGATAAAATTGACTGGGATTAAAAAGGGTTAGCTAAAACTTGTCTGAGCTCGAATGGATAAAATACAATGGGTGATAGGAAACTAGCGGTGCGAGGAAGAGGAATGTTTGTTTTTCTTCTCCTGCTTAACTCTTGGAACAGCAGTGATTATGCCCTACTAGTCATAGTAAAAATAGGGTAACGGTTTATAAGGTCCAAGTTCCTCTTAGGAACGACGGCGATTAGATTGGCAATTGCCCAACCGAAATCATAAGGCTTATGGGGTAGAGGTGGTTTAGGGGCATTGGAGTCGGTAAAAGGATACGGGGTATTGTGATGCGCGCACGTCTTGTCACGCAAAGATTTTGCGGCCACCTTCAATAGTCCTGTCGCAGTCATCTCTGTCTCTGCTAGCGGCGTATTGACTACCTCTTCTATGTCTTGTTCTTGGATTGCGCAGCAGTTGTGTCTTCATCTTCCAGCAGTGGCTGTTCCGCCTTGTCCTCGGTAGGGCGGGCGGGCGTTTCGATGCCTTTGGCCACGTCATCCCGTGTTGCTGGTGGAGCTGGCTCGGGATGTTGTTTCCGCAGGTCCTCAATAGGGTGTAGGCACCTCATTCGCCACCTCCGTGGACACCCCCATAGCGCCCTGTGTTACCGCAGGGGCTGGGAGAGCGTCCATCTGCGTGGCGAAGGTGGCAGCCGTAACGCCTCGCCTCTTGCGAGACTTGCAGGCCAGCAACTCGAGGAGCTGCGCGAGCTGGAGGCGTACCTCGTCCACCTCGGCCCGAAGTGCAGCCCTCTCCCCTGCCATGGCAGATTTGAGAGCGGCAACTGCGTTGGCGACAGCATCATCGATCTTGCGAATGCTGTCGGGACTGCAGCAGCACGGTCATCCACTCGCGCCAGCACCAGCAGAAGTGCCAGTGGCGTGATGCGCGGGCGGAGGATTTACCGCTTCTTGGTTTCTTTGCCACCTCTTCTTGAGCGGTGATTCACCGTCGGCGTGTGTGCCGCCCCTTCCCGCGACCACGGTTCTTGAGATAACTGCAGCCACGGTGGCTGGCGGCGTGTGGACCGCCACAGGTGGAACAGGTAGCGGCGGCGTCCCTAGGCTTCGTTCGCTCGCGTGTGAGGTGCGACTTTGCACACTTCAAACGAACAAAATTGACATTTAAATATTTAAAGCGCACAAATGTCAATTTTGGCCGTACTGCTTTTCAATATGCTCTATGTATTGTTCTTAAGCTGCATGCAGTTTGCGAGTGTATTTATATTTTTCCCATTTTTGCTGCAGATCTGATGATGGTCATTAAAGACCGAAACCGGTAATCTGTTAAACAGAAAAGATTGTGACCATAGACGTAAATTAAAGGAAACTTAGGGGAGATAGTGCCACAGACATGATTCATGAATTGGAGTGGCACTCATTAAAACAAAGGCGGTTTTCGTTACGATGGGATCTTCTCATGAAATTTCAATTACCACTTTTCTCCTCCAATTGCGAAAACATTCTGTTGGAAACCTACTGCATAGGGAGAAATTATCATCACGATAAAATAAGAGAAATCAGGCCTCGCACAGAATAATTTAAGTGTTCGTCTTTCTGCGCGCCGTTCGAGAGTGGAACGGTAGAGAGACAGCTTGAAGGGGGTTCAGTGAACCCTCTGCCAGGCACTTTATTCTGAATAGCAGAAGAATCACGTAGATGTAGATCATACAATCTAGCTAGTCTATCTTGAGCAAGCCTCCACATCTCGGCATAAGTACTACAACTTACTTGCGTTTGAACATGCATACTGCACCCAAGCCTTCGCCACCTCTGCAATTTTTACCATTCCCCACTTCTCTCCATTACCAAATCTTTTACTCCTTGAAGATTCAGCTGGTCCCCTCCTTTAGTGAAGTTATGCCATCAATTGTCGTAGCGGCCTCTTATTTGTCAGAGAGCCCACACAACCGATACGCAAGATGGGTTACCGACCTCTTTTCAGAAGCGCGGAGAGAAACATCGCCAGCGGACAGAAACAACAACAGAATTTCCAAATAAACACGGAACCACTGCGTCAGACAACATGTGATCGTGTTCCACCAATCGGAACTCATGTGGCTCATGTAGCACTGTGCCGACCTGGCTTTATAAGCACCCCTAGACCGTCAGACTGGCAGTGTTTACCAATCGCTAGGAACAGCTGTGGCCAGTACATATGGCTGCCCTAGCACTCTATTCACTCTCCGTAGCATTGCAGTAGCATATTGTGTTTTGTAGAGTAGACTTTGGTCAGTATTTTCTTCCATTGTCTTGTTTACTTGTTTGCTCCCACAAGAGTTATGGGGTTTTCTGGTTATTCTTGCGTTTAAAACTTAGTGTATGCCAAGAAGGGGTTTAGCTTTAATTGTAATAAAGGGTGTTCAAATTGACTGTCAGTCCTTTCTTGCCAACCGCAGGACCCAACATAAATTTTTCCTTATTATCTATCCAATACACTCTTCTAATCTTCATCATTCTGTGGCGCACAGTATTCCAAAAACTATTTTCTTCTTGTGTAAAATATTTATCATTCACATTTCACTCCGCTTAAGACCAAACTCCGGACAAATAACTTCAAAGGGGACTTCCTAAGTAATAGTTCCTCCTTTCCAATAATTCCTTGCTGCTCTGCCTGCATATTGCATCGTCTTTGCTCGTCGGCCATCGTCAGTCATTTTCCTGTCCAACATTAAATCTCACCTATTACTTAATTGCCTGATTTTCTAATTCCCTCGCCAGTCTCCAAATTCCATTTTCCTTGTTTTATTTTTGTTGTCATCTTATGACCACTTTTCATGGTATTACCATTCTATTCAACTGATCCTCCAAGTTTATTCTATCGAAATCGCAATATCTTTGAAAATTCAGTGTTAAGGACCCATCGTCTGTATGTGTGATGGTCACCGATTTTTGTTCTAGTATGTTTAAATTACTGTGCGCTGGAAGTTCAAGATGGAAGCTAATGTCACCGATCCTCTGAATGAGAATTTGGTATGCATAAGCACCAGTTCAGGCAGAGCGGAGAATGACGCACTTGGGGACGGGAAAGAGGATGGGAAAAGGTGTGGCGTTTGGGTGTGTTTGTGTGTGTGTGGGGGGGGGGGGATGAGGGGGAGGTGCAGTGGATCAAATGTTGGTAAATACAGGGATGGTAGAAGAGGGTGTGAAAGCTGTTTCTTGTAACATGGTTTCGTAACATATTGTGGCTCGAACTGCCATTAGCTTCGTTGTAGACGTTGTTGTATCCTGGTTGCACATGCGTACACATGTCAGCTCACAGATTCACAGGTTCTGCACAGCGGAGAACGCGAATAACTTCCACGAAACACCACTGCATCGTGAGAAGGTTGGGGTTTGTTGTGCAGAGTCTTTACGCCAAGTTATTGGTCCAATGTTCTTTCGCAGACGCTGACTATGGTGCGTTACATTCCCAACATTCTGAAACCAATTGTGGCAACATTAATGGAGGAAGAAAATAGATAATGTTACTTCCAACAGGATGAAGCTAATACATAAGCCGGTCGAACCATGTAGCACATTTACATAATCTTCACGCCTGACAGAGCTATTAACAGAGGTCGGTCGGGTCGCTGCCCTAGCAAGCCACCAAGGGCACCTGATCTGTCAGTGTGCGATTACTTTGGATGAGGAGCACTCAGGACTAAGATTTATCGCAACAACCCCCACAGGCTTCAAGAACAGCAACAGAACATTCCGGATGACACTGCAGCAATTCCAGCAGTCCAGCTACGATCCGACTCCAGTAACTTTCTGACTATGGCCTAAAAATACCAAGATATGAAAGGTGGTCACTTTCATTGTCTGATATAGACAAGTTAGTGTCGTATTTCCCTTCCTCTGCTGTGTTTATTTGTACCGTAGAACTCTGTTCTCCCGGTCATTTTTATTTGCCACCCCCCTCCCCCCCCCCTCTATGTCAGAATTGCTTATGGTCTTGATCACATGCTAACAACAGAGTAGTTTTCATTTCAAAAGCTTCTGTTCTCTTCTTGTCTGTACTGTTCATCAACGATTCCTACTTTCATACAAAGAACACAAATACAAGTCTTCCCGACACGTATGTCTATATTCGATGTTTTTGAGAAACGTTTTTCTTTCTATTACCAGTCAGCATCATACGAGTGCAAGACTTACAATTCTTCCATCATCAGTTGTTTTGCTGCTACAATAGAAAGGTAAATCTACTGCCTTTAGAACTAATTTCCAAATATAATGATCTCAGAAGCTCTTGATTTAATTTGCCTGTGCTCTACTTTTGTTGATGTTCATTTTACAATCTCTTTTTCAAGACACGATCATTATGTTAGACTGATCTTCCAAGACCTTTACCGTCTGTGCAGAATCAAATTTCTGCTCCCCGTTTCTAATTTCTCATCGGTTCCCTTCACTGCTTGTTCAACTTACAGACTAAACTATCAGGAGTATAGGCGACAAACCTACACCACCCCCTTCTCACAACTAGACTCCTTTCATGTACTTCGACCCTGAAAACTGCAGTCCGCCTTTAGAATTTCAAGGATTGTATTACAGACAAAACTGGCAGAAGCTTTCCCTAAATCTAATTGAGCCGTGGTAAAAATTGCTGTTTTGAAGAGCGCGCCGAAGCGCGTAGTGTGAAGCAGTCGCCCTCCGTTTCTGGCGGTGGCGCCGCTGTGGCAATCGCAGCTTTGGTGTCAGTTGAGTTCGCGATGCCGCCGAGCGAGGACGATGCGCACGCGGCCGGGGCAGCCGACCACGCCAGAAGACTCGATATATGTCGGGAGGAGGACAAAGAAACGCTGAAGGACAGACAACGCCTTATCCGCTATTCACGGGAAACACAAGAGCAGGATAACGACACCTGTCTGGCATCTCCATCTATGGACTCAGATGTCGAATCACAGCACTCCCACCAAACGGTCGACGACGCGGAGATGGCAGCGGCCTTTCCAGCAGAAAAAGAGAACGACTCCCCACACGCAGAAGGGGACTTTACGCTCGTACACAACAAACGGCGCGTCCGCAGCTCGTGGTCGTGCGGTAGCGTTCTCGCTTCCCGCGCCCGGGTTCCCGGGTTCGATTCCCGGCGGGGTCAGGGATTTTCTCTGCCTCGTGATGCCTGGGTGTTGTGTGATGTCCTTAGGTTAGTTAGGTTTAAGCAGTTCTAAGTTCTAGGGGACTGATGACCATAGATGTTAAGTCCCATAGTGCTCAGAGCCATTTGAACCATTTTTGAAAAAAACGGCGCACAAGCAACGCATTAGCCAAGGACTTAGCCAACCCGGCTAAGAGACGAACAGAGACCGTCCCCACAACGAACCGATTCGCCCCACTGACACCTCAAGCTGCGCCTCCATCAACCACCAACAAGCCACAGGCACAAACTTCTAATGCCGCAGAAGCCGTGGACAGAGACAAGAATGTGCTTCGCAAAGTGCCCCCAGTCACTATTTATTACGCAAAGGATTACGTTCACCTCAATGAAACACTCAACGGACTTCCAGAGGGCAACCTTAAAGCTATATACCAAAAGAACCACATCAAATACCACTCTGAGTAATTCGATGACCAAAGACGTGCAATAAAATTCTCCACAAACCACAGCTTCTACTATCTTACGCATCAAGCACCAGACGATAGGGAACTGAAAGTAGTTGTCAAACGCCTTCCGGTGGAAGTTACCGAAGAACAACTTTACTATGCCCTCAAGGAAAAAGGCTTCAAAGTGATACAAGTCTACCAATTTAAGGAACGCGACGAGAAGACGAAACAACTGATACCGCAACCTGTGTACCGAGTCACCCTCCCATCCGGAAAAGACAGTGACAAAATATATGATGTCAAGTACCTGCTCTACACCCGAGTGATAATAGAAAGCTATAATAGTAAAGAAGGACCAGTCCAGTGCCGACATGGCCAACGTTTCGAGCATACAGCGAACTACTGCAGCATGCCAGCCCGCTGCGTCCGCTGCGGTGGCTCCCACAAATCATCGAATTGTACCCATCCTAGGACGGCGCCCCCAAAGTGCGCCAGTTGTGAACAAGAACATCCAGCGACCTACCGTGGCTGTCCCAAATTTCAAGAACTCCTACGGAAATATACTAGAAGGACACCAAAGAAGTCGACCCCACAACGGCCTATAATTGTTCAGAACTCGGCCATGGCAGTGATTCCGACCATCCAACAACAAGCGGCATCTCTCCCTGTGGACACAATCGCTTCTCGACCACAGCCGGCGCCCAGAGTGACTCTACGACAGACAAGACAACAGCGCTCTTACTCCGAAGCAATACATGCCCATCCACCGACGCCAATACCAGCGGAGACATCATCTGCCTGGTCGACCACCTTTACACCAGCGTTAACAGATATTCTTCAACTACTCACCGCCCTCCAACAGAAGCTGACGTCTATCCTCTCGCTTGTAGAAAGCGTATTGACAGCTTTTAAAACACCCTAAATGGATAGACGACATCACACGAGGAATCTTAACTTCTGTGTCTGGAATTCCAACGGCCTGAAACTGAAGAAAATAGACAGACTTCTTACATCGCCACAGGATAGACGTAGCATTTGTCTCCTAAACACATCTCAGCGAGTCAACCGACCTCCGCTTGAGGAACATGCACATCTACCGGACGGTATGGAGGGACCAACGGGGTGGAGGGACCGCAGTTCTGATCAAAAAATGCATTCGTCACCACCAAGACCATTTACCCTAACTCCAGACTTTAGAGGCCACGGCAGTAACAATCCACACGACGCTTGGAAACGTTACCTGTATTGCGGCTTACCTTAGCCCAAAGAAGCCTCTCCACCCAGAAGATCTTTACGCCGTTACAGAGGGTTACAACAAGATCCTCCTTGGAGGGGATCTTAATAGTAAACATGTTGCCTGGAATTCACGTAAGACTAACCCAAAAGGACATATGTTGTTTGCACTGGCTGAGGATTTACATGTTTCCGTCCATGGCCCACGGGAACCGACGAGGATACCTTACGTCCAGACACAAGACCCTGATGTTCTAGACATCGCCATAATCAAGAACATCAACCCGAATCTCCATCTGCGGACGCTGGATGATCTTTCGTCGGACCACAGACCGGTGTTAGGACTCATAGAGAGGGCTACTTTGCAACTCCCACTGCCGACGACAAGAACTTACGACTGGCAGCAGTTCCAAACGTACCTCAACAAAAATGTGCGACCAACCCAGGTTGTTACTACCAGAGAAGCGATTGATGTAGCAGTCGCAGTACTCACGAAGAAGATTAACAGAGCGAATCAACGAGCACTCACGGAGCACCTGCACCCAGAAGTCAATTATGACGAGTTTCCACCACCACTGCAGGAACTTAAGACTAGGCGCAATCGATTTCGGAAACGATGGGTCCGTTACCGCCATCCGGATGATAGACGGGAGACTCAACAGACTAACCCGAGAACTCCGGCGGAAGGTTCAGGACTGGAAGCAACACACGTGGGAACTCCGAATGGACAACTTTCTATTACGTACCAAAGATGAATGGCGAATAGTTAAAAGTCTCAGACAGCAACAGTCCCCCAAAAGGGCAATTCGAGGACCCCATGGCCTCTTGTACGACTCACTGGCGCAGGCGGAGCTGTATGCGGATACATACCAACAACAGATGACTACGGCCCCCACGGAGGATGGAGATGATTCACTCCACCGTGCAGAGGAGGACACAGCGGCGGAATGGGAAGCTATTCGGGACGCCCCGACTAATACCATGCCCCAGCTGACAACGCCGGAAGAAATTCGGAGGATTATCAAGTATAGCAAACACACCTCACCTGGAACAGATAGAATCGGCAATACGGAATTGAAACACCTACCGAGAAAGCCCATTGTGCTTCTCACCCGGATACTGAACAGCTGCCTCAGGACTGGATACTTCCCAGAGGCATGGAAGATTGCCAGCATAGTGCCAATACCAAAACCGGGCAAGGATCTCTCACACCCTGACAGCTTATTTTTGGCGGCTTGTACACGACGCCAGTCAAGAATTTCCGACTGTGTATATTTATTTCAATGAACATGAATTCAGCCTCTTTTTCCTCAACAGGATTTGACGTACATAAGACTTTCGCTTTGAGATCTGCTCGTATATATGCGCCGACCCCGCCACCTCGCTTTTTTGATCTGTCTGCCCTAAGAAATGTGTACCCTGGGAGATGAATAGATGCAGAGGATATGTGTGGTTTCAACCACGTTTCGGATAAGAGGATTACGTGGTAGTTTAGTTGGTTGAAGAGGAGGCTAAGTTCTTCGTAATGTGCAGGTAAAGACTGGATGTTGCAGTGAGCTGCTAAAAGCTTTGATGCGTTCCGCTGAGCAGCCTGGAGTAGGGTGGCAGACTGGTTTGTCCCTTTGTTAGGCACTTCGTTTAAAATAGCAAGAATCCTCCGAAAATTTCAGGTAAAAGTGGTTTTCCGCCCACCATCGAAGATTGCGGATCTTGTGGGATCAGTTAAGGACAATCTGTTACTACGAAAGGCCGGAATTTACAAGATACCGTGCCAATGTGGTATGGCTTACATAGGTCAAACCAGACGCACCGTGAAAGAACGCTGCACTGAACATCAACGTTACACCCGCCTTTTGCAGCCAAGCAAGTCCGCTATTGCTGAACATTGTATTTCTGCTGGACATTCAATGGAGTATGCGAAAACAATGATTTTGTCTACAGCAACGTCTTTCTGGGACTCTATTATTAAAGAATCCGTAGAAATACGACTGGCGGAAAATCTGTTAAACCGTGACAGCGGCTACCAGCTGGACAGTGCATGGAATCCCATCATCTCCACGATTTGCTCAAAACGAAGACGACGTAGTGCGTCGACGGCCGTGGCAAACAGCAACGCAGAGGGCGACTGTGTTCCGCTATTCCACCAGCGAGGGCGCTGCCGACGGGCAGTGTTGGTTCAACTATCAAGTTTTCGACGCATGCGCAGAATAGTTACAGTACGCTATATATTGCGGAGCGGAGAACTTTATCGCCAGTCTGCGCCGGCTCACCTGAAGATGACTGGCAGTGCCCAGTTGAAATATCGTGCGAAGTATTGAACGACGACCGGCAGCAAGCCCGAAATTTGTTTGAACTGCTACATATTGCTCTCGTAGCGCTTCATATGTGGAAAGTGATATGAATATATCCATATGAATGATTTATGTGCTCATTCCCGAGAGTCGGATTAGCGGATGTTTCCTGGAATTGACGATACTCTGGTATAATTATCACTGTCGAACTGTTCCGCGAATGTGTTGACACAATGAAGGTGAATGAGCCTGCAGTCATCAGAAACGCATTTCCTGTTTAACTTACTGGCAATGCACTTGGCCTATAGAGTCAATAACAAACACGAGCAGTTTCCTATTTGTGATTTGTACACAAATTACCTGAACTGATTTGTCATGTTTAGAATGGTGCTGGAAATAGATTTCCACTGATTAACCTGGGGGACCCGATGACGCTAGTGATGGTACTACGAGCTCACGTTGTGGATCGAGCTCCGCCGCTTAGAGCGTCTCCCAATAGTCGGCTCCTAATTGTGGAGTGCTGTTATTAGAAAGGGTATGATAACAGAAAAATCTGTTATTGATTTCCATAAAGATACAGCAACCTGAATTAGAAAGAAAAAGTTCGCCATCCTTCAATTTCTAATGCGTCCATCGTCAATGTTTGTGCTCAGTAACAGAAGACTGTTTTCAAGTTCTCCATCTTTTTGACAATGTTACGACCAACATTTCCTTAGGATCACATGTAAAATTTATTAAAATGTCTCCAGCTTTTTTTCAGACTTAGCACTCTGACAACAATTTCTGTGATTTATCACGCTGTTATTTTCACTTAGGCGTAGTTCAGTGGTCTCAAGTGGTGTTGTAGTACCTGTTCGATCAACTGTACGGCAGTCTGATGCCCAATGAACATTCCGGCCGTGCTGTTACCCTCTTTGTGCCTTTTTTTCTAGATAGTACTCTTCCTTCATTCCTCCTCACACAACTTCTACATTTTTATTGAACAACTGACTTAAATTGTAGTTTTCGTTATTCCACATTAACCTAGTCTTTGCATTCATTACACCTAACAGAACATGTATTTAGGGAACAATCACTTATTTTACATGGACAGAAGCAAAGTCTTCTTAGCATTGACCTCAGTTATAAACATGCTTTAGCTGCCTTCATGTTCTATTTTACATAAAAACTAAACACGAATAGTTATAAACTGCAAGTCCTTATCACGCTCTTATTCTCATTTTTACTTTACATTATTTAATTTTTTAATGTTTTATTTCTTATTTCTATAATTTATCATCTGTCTCTCCCAGAACTCTAACCAATTTATTCCACTAAATTTTATCGATTTAGCACCACCTTCCTTGCTTGTAATCGTTATCTGCGCATTTGATATATACTTCGAGACACATATGTCATCACTGAACACTTTTCCCGCTCTTATTCCTATGACGAAAGCAAACTGATGAAGACAAAATTCATTTATTTTCGATATTTAAAATGACACAAACAGGAAAGGCTGCTCTTGAACAAAGTCCATTAAGAGTTTATTCTGATTTCATATCTTTTAGCAAACAATATGGAACACAACAGTGCAGCGACTACATTGAAGTTAACTCTAAAGCTAGGATTCTGGCACTATGTTCCTCCAAGATCACTCCTGTGGACGAATGCTGTCTAAATTTTCAGCGTTGTTTAGGATTGTTGTATAATTTGCATTACGGGACAGATATGTTTATTTGTGAGTAACAAAGATTCTCGCATGTGAATGTGTGATATTTATTCGATCAATATAGTTCCTGGATTTCGCAGAGCACAGAGGACTAAAATGTTGGTGAACCCCTCCACCGGTACCCGGGAAAATCCGCTAACACCGTCTAACACATACTCTGACTTAGATAATTACTTCAGTTCTACGTTATACGTGTTGGGGTGCGGAATGTCAGACGTTTGAACGTGGTACGGAAGCTAGAAAGTCTGGAAAGGGAAATAGTAAGGCTCAGTTTAGATATAGTGGCGGTCAGTGAAGTGAAACGGAAAGACGATAAGCATTTCTGGCCACTAGAATATAGGGTAACATGAACAGCTGCAGAAAATGGTACAACGGGGGTAGTTCTCATTATGAATAATAAGGTCCGACAGAGAGCGAGTTGCTGTGAACAATTCAGTGACAGAGTTGTTTTCATCAGAATCTAAATGAGAACAACACCGACAGCAACATTTCATGTATAAATGTTGACACCGCGAGCGTAAGATGAGGAGGTAGAGAAAGTATGTGACGATACTGAACGGTTTATTCAATACTTAAAGGAAAATTGAAATCTAATAGTCATGGGAGATTTGAATGTGGATGTAGGAGAAGGAGTAGGAGAAAAAGTTACTGGAGAATGTGGGTTTCGTAGTAGGCGTGATAGAGGAAACAGACTAGTTGAGTACTGCAATAAATTTCAGAAGGTAATGTCGAAAAATCTGTCAAAGAACAGGAGGAGGAGGAGGTATATTTGGAGAAGACCGACAAGCAAAGATTTCAGTTACGTTACATCAGTGAGGCAGAGACTTCGAAATCAGGTACTGCATTATAAGGCGTACTCAGGAACAGATGTAGACTCAGATCAATGTGGAGGTGATGAAGAGTAGGCTGAAGTTTAACAGACTAGTCAGGAAAACTTAGTGCCCAAAGAAGTGGTATACGGAGGAACTAAGGAATGTACAGAGACGATTGAAGTTTTCTGAGGCTGTAGACACTGCCATAAGGAATAGCTCGGCTGGCAGTGCAGGTGAAGAGGAATGGACATCCCTGAAAAGGGCAATCACAGATGTTGGGAAGAAAAACATTGGTACAAAAGAAGGTAGCTGCGAAGAAACCATGGGTAACAGAAGAAAGAAGGAAGTGTAAAAATATTCAGGGAAATTCAGGAATTCAGAAATACAAGTCGCTGAGGAATGAAATAAATAGGAAATGAAGGGAAGCTAAGCCGAAATGGTTGCATGAAAAATGTAAAGAAATCTAAAAAGAAATGATTGTCAGAATTACTGACTCAGCATATAGGAAAGCCAAAACAACCTTCGGTAAAATTAAAATCAAGGATGGTAACATTAAGAGTGCAACGGGAATTCCACTGCTAAATGCAGAGGAGCAAGCTGATAGGTGGAAAGCGTACAGTGGAGGCTTCTATAAGGCGTTAGAAGAAGAAATAGGAGTAGACTTAAAATAAATAGGGTATCCAGTATTGGAATCAGAATTTAATAGAGCTTTGGAGGACTTAAGATCGAATAAGGCAGAAGGGTTAGATATCACTGCATCAGAATTTCTAAAATCATGGGGGGAAGTGGGAACAAAACAACAATTCACGTTGGTGTGTAGAATGTATGAGACTGGCGAGATACCATCAGCCTTCCGAAATAACATCATCCAAATAATTCTAGAGATAGAGAAAGCCGACAAGTGCGAAAAGTATCGCACAATCAGCTGAACAGCTCATGCATTCAAGTTGCTGATAAGACAGTATAGAGAAGAATGGAGGAGAAAAATGAGGATCTGATAGATAATAATGAGTTTGCCTTAGGAAAGGCAGAGGCACCAAAGAGACAGTTCTGAGGTTGCGATTAACAATGGAAACATGACTGAAGAAAAATCTAGTCATTTTATTAGCATTTGTCGACCAGGAAAAAGCGTTCGACAATGAAAAATGGCGTAAGATGTTGGGAAAAGCTTGGTAAAGTAGGGATAGGTCAGAGGGAAAGATGGATAATATACCACCTGGACAAGAATAAAAAGGAACACAAAAAAAATTTCAGATGGTTCTGAGCACTATGGGACTCAACATCTGAGGTCATCAGTCCCCTAGAACTTAGAACTACTTAAACCTAACTAACCTAAGGGCATCACACACACCCATGCCCGAGGCAGGATTCGAACCTGCGACCGTAGCGGTCGCGCGGTTCCACACTGTAGCGCCTAGAACTGCTCGGCCATACTGGCCGGCAAAAGGAACAATCAGACTGGAAGCCCAAGAACGAAGTGCACGGACTATAAAGTCTGTAAGACGAGGATGAATTCTTTCTTCCCTACAGTTCAATTTGTACGTCGGAGAAGCAATGACGGAAATTACAGAAAGGATGAAGAGTGGGATTAAAATTCGAGGTGAAAGGATATCAGTGTTACGATTCGCTGATGGCATTGCTATCCTCAATGAAAGTGAAGAAGAATTACAGGCTCTGTTGAATGGAATGAACTTTATAATGAGTACAGAACATGGACTGAGAGTAACACAAAATAAGGCCACAATAATGAGAAATAGCAAAAAGGAGAACACCGAAGAACGTAACATCACAACTAATGATCATGAAGTGGATAAAGTTAAGGAATTCTGCTACCTAGGTAGCAAAATAACACATGACGGACGGAGCAAGGAGGACAAAAAAAAGCAGACTAGCACTGGTATAGAGGTCATACCTGGCCAAGAGAAGTCTACTAGTATCGAACACAATCTTCATTTCGGTAGGAAATTGCTGAGAATGTACGTTTGGAGAATAGAATCATAAGGTAGTGAGACATGGACTGTGGTAAAACCGGAACAGTAGAGAATAAAAGTATCTGATATATGGGGCTACAGAAGAATGTTGAAAATTAGGTGGACTGGCAAGAGAAGTAATGAGATCCCCCGCAGAATCGGCGAGGAAAGGAATAAGTGGAAAACACTGACAAGAACGCATGACAGGATGAGAGGACATCTGTTCAGATATCACGGAATAACTTACATGGTACTAGAGGGAGCAGCAGAGGGTAAAATCTATAGAGGAAAACAGAGACTGGAATACATCTATCAAATAACTGAGGACGTAGGGTTTTAGTGCTGCTGTGACATGAAAAGTTTGGCAGAGGAGAGGAATTCGTGGCGGGCAACATCAAACCAGTCAGAAGAGTAATGACTCAATGATGATCCAAGAAACAGATCGAAAGACGACAGGAGCAGCTGACACCTGTGGTTCCTATTCTATAAAGGATGGCACGCATGATAATATGGGAAACGGAAAATCTATGTAACGAACATTGATGAAAGCGATATTCTGGGAAATTCCATTACTTATTCATAAAAAGAAACAAAGAATTGGAGAAGGACAAGAGAAAACTGGTGGGTTGGTTAATGATACTGAGATCTCCACACAGATCGTGTTTGATATTTCCTTTTCAGAGCGCCTCTTAAACAATAAGTGGTCTGTGAGTGATTCTTCGCATTGGTGGCTATTTTTTGAATATGTCACAATTGAAATTAGATAGAATAGGAAAAAAATATTAATTGTTGTGCGAAGGCAATATACATAGTGTACAGAAGTTCAGCGAAAGAATAATATAGCTGTTTTGTCTGCTGTTTTCCGCACTATCTGTTAGGGTATCAACTGTTATTATTTTTTTTTGTCTGAAGTAGTGCTAGAGGGAATTGACACCATGAATCCCCATGTCCGCAGCTCGTGGTCTGGGTGGCTAGCGTTGCTACCTCTGGATCACGGAGTCCCGTGTTCGATTCCCGGCCGGTTTGGGGATATTCTCTACACGGGAATGGGTGTTTGTGTTATCCTTACCATTTCATCATCATCATCACCATGATCATCATCATTAGCGACAGCGGTAGATTAGCTTGTGTAAAAATTGGGACTTAGTACGGGCGCTGAAGCCCGCGCAGTTGAGCGCACCACAAACCAAACATCATCATCAACACCATGAATCCTACAGGATTGTCCATAAATCCGTAAGAGGACGAGGGGGTGGTGATATCTTCTGAACAGCACGTTCAAGACATCCCAGATATGCTCAATAATGTTAAAGTCTGGAGAGTCTGGTGACTATCGAAAGTGTTTCAACTCAGAAGAGTGTTCCTGGAGCCACTCTATAGCAATTCTGGACGTGTGGAGTGTCGCACTGACCTGCTGGAATTGGCCAAGTCCGTCGGAACGCACAATGGACATGAATGGATCCAGGTGATCAGACAGCCGGCCGATGTGGCCGTGCTGTTCTAGGCGCTTCAGTCCGGAACCGCGTGCCCGCTACAGTCGCAGGTTCGAATCCTGCCTCGGGCATGGATGTGTGCGCTGTCTTTAGGTTAGTCAGGTTTAAGTAGTTCTAAGTTCTAGGGGACTGATGAACACAGAAGTTAAGTCGCATAGTGCTCAGAGCCATTTGAACCATTTGTATCAGACAGGCTACTTACGTACGTGTCAGCTGTCAGAGTCGTATCTAGACGTATCAGGGGTCCCGTACCACTCCTACAGCACACGCTCATTAACCATTACAGAGCCTCCACTAGCTTGAACAGCCCAGAGCTGACTTACAGGGACCATGAATTCATGAGGTTGTTTCCACAACCGTACACATCCATCGACTCGATACAATTTGAAACGAGACTCGTCAGACCAGGCAACATGTTTGCATTCATCAACACTCCAATGTCGTTGTTGAAGAGCCCAGTGGAGGCGTTAACCTTTGTGTCGTGCAGTTATTAGGTGTACACGAGTGAGTCTTTGATTCCGAAAGCCCATATCGATGACGTTTCGTTGAATGGTTCGCACGCTGGTAGTGGTTGATGGTCCAGCACTGAAATCTGCAGCAATTTGCAGGAGGGCTGCATTTCTGTCACGTTGCACAATTCTCTTCAGTCTTCGTTGGTCCCGTTCTTGCAGTATCTTTTTCAGGCCGCAGCGATGCCAGAGGTTTGATGTTTTACCTAATTCCTGATATTCACGGTACACTCGTGAAATGGTCGTACGGGAAAATCATCGATACCTCGGAGATGCTGTATCCCCTCGCTCGTGCGCCGACTATAACACTACGTTCAAACTCACTGTAGTAGCAGTAACCGATCTAACAACTGTGCCAGACACCTGTAGTCTTATATAGGCTGCCTGTTTACGTATCTCTGTATTTGAATATTTTGGCACTTGAGTGTAAATGTAGCCTACAGTGTTAATAATTTATGTAAAGTGTTGTGTTCGTGTAACGTAAGAATAAGCACACAGTATGGAGCTAGCACTCTTGGTTTGTTTCATGTTTTCTATGTATTTGCTGTTACCTGAAATGAGTCGAGCACAATCGCTGCATTGTCATATGTCGTCTGATCTTATGCTATTATGTACGATTAACAGCCTTGTACTATGAATTTAAGTGTAATTTCAGGTTGAAATAATAATTGTTGCAAGGATTCAGCAAAACTTCTTTACCTCAGTTCTACATCTACATCTACATTTATACTCCGCAAGCCACCCAACGGTGTGTGGCGGAGGGCAGTTTACGTGCCACTGCCGCGTATGGTTCGCGGGAAGAAGGACCACCGGAAATCCTCTGTGCGCGCTCGAATCTCTCTCTAATTTTACATTCGTGATCTCCTCGGGAGTTATAAGTAGGGGGAAGCAATACATTCGATACCTCATCCAGAAACGCACCCTCTCAAAACCTGGACAGCAAGCTATATCGCGATGCAGAGCGCGTCTCTTGCGGAGTCTGCCAGTTGAGTTTGCTAAACATCTCCGTAACGCTATGACGCTTACGAAATAACCCTGTGGCGAAACGCGCCGCTCTTCTTTGGATCTTCTCTATCCCCTCTGTCAACCCGACCTGGTACGGATCCCACACTGATGAGCAATACTCAAGTATAGGTCGAACGAGTGTTTTGTAAGCCACCTCCTTTGTTGATGGGCTACATTTTCTAAGGACTCTCCCAATGAATCTCAACCTGGCAGTCGCCTTGCCAACAATTAATTTTATATGATCATTCCACTTCAAATCGTTCAGTACGCATACTCCCAGATATTTTACAGAAGTAACTGCTACCAGTGTTTGTTCCGCTATCATATAATCATACAATAAAAGATCCTTCTTTCTATGTATTCGCAATCCATTACATTTGTCATGTTAAGGGTCTGTTGCCACTCCCTGTACCAAGTGCCTATCCTCTGCATATCTTCCTGCCTTTCGCTACAATTTTCTAATACTGCAACTTCTCTGTATACTACAACATCATCCACGAAGAGCCACATGGAACTTCCAACAATATCTACTAGGTCATTTATATATATTGTGAAAAGCAATGGTCCCATAAAACTATCCTGTGGCACGCCAGAGGTTACTTTAAAGTCTGTAGACGTCTCTCCATTGAGAACGACATGCATCCTTTATTATCGTGGTTGTACCTGAAATTTAATGTGGCCACTGTAATTGTACTAGCAGAAGCTATTATGGTTTTACATAACGGTATTAAACTATTTCTAGTTTTAATAGTCATTACCTAAATTTTCTGTTTGATAGAAGCTCTACAGTGTTTATTTGTTTCCAAAGTCCGATATTTTGTTAGGTTACTAGGTGTTAACACAACAACACAAGCCGAAACTGTTTAGTAGCTTTGGCTGGAGCAAAAGTTCGTCTGTAAAGCCTACAGACAATTTAATTACTCCTAATATGAGCGAAAACCAAGTTATTACATGCAGTCTTTGCCCTTAATGCAAGGAAGAGCAGAGATGTTGTTTACTGCTGGCTCACATTTCTTTCTGTTGCGATGAAATGCTGATGCTCACCAAACATTAACACAAAACCACAAGAGAAACGTTACCTAATCTCCTTGTTTCGAAATAAATTAAAATAATATTAGAGATCAGTTATAGTTTTCGATATGGTAAATACAGAAAATAAATAACAAACGTATAGAAAGAAGATAGAAATCCTACTTACACGTGAGATGCGATGACGATCCTAAGCTACAAATTAGGAGTATAAACTGAACAGGATGAAAAGCCAGGGATGTGATAACTTGTCATTGCGTTCCGCAGGTAACGAGGTTAACCAAATGTGGACTGGTAGCAACTCGTAGCTCTGGAGGCTTGCGCAAATATTTGCAGTTGGAAGCAACTAATTCCACACCGGCGCAAAGCACGCGGACGTTTGCGGTGGAGCGGGTACGGCGCACGAAGCGCTCGTGCAGGGCCGCGAGGAATGCACGCACCGGCCGCCGCATTCCGTGGACAGCGGCCGGCCGCGCCGCGAGCACGCGTGCCGCCCCGGGGATTCCCCTGCCTCAGGGGCGTCGCACCTGTCTCGGCCCGGCCCAGTCTGCCCTCGCAGCGCACGCGGGAATTTTTGCGGTCACTCCACCAGTTCAGACTTCAACTGTTTACCAGCGTACATCTGCCACAACATTCTCGCGTCAACACAGGAATGCTTTCACCTCTACTGACGAGGTTCGAAATGCTGCAAGTGTCGTTTGGACTCATAGGCGAGCCCACGGAACATAATTAACTTTTACTTCTAAACTTCATGATGTTGCGAGGTGCCGGGAGTAGCAGTGTATCTACATATGAAAATGACGCTCTAAGCCCCCCCCCCCCCCCCTATTTGAACTCCGACTTTTGCTGTTGCACATGGATTAAAAAGAAACGCGAACTGACTGTAATCGACTCTGCAAGCGGAGTAGAAAAGAGTTTGGCACCTGCAATAATTTCATTTGATAAATAAATTAAATAAAGGAAAGTTTCATTAACGTAGTGGGAAATGATAGGGTTGCTCTACCGATTAACAGAATGAAAGTTTTGTCCAAAATAACAATATGATTTATTATAACTCAAAATAATAAACAAAAACACATGAAACATTTACAATACATCACATTGGCTCAAATTGGATACTCAAATAAATGCTGTGAAGGTGAAGTTGTCCCTAAACTAGATTGTGACATTTATGACGAAGTGGTATGTGGAGCCAATTCCTTGCAACTCAAGTCTTAAGAGAGACACACAGCCAACCCAACATTAATTGCTGCTACAGTAGTGAGAATTCAGACAATGAACACCCAAGACAGAACAAAGTTAGAGAAAGACGAACAGGCGCGCTCTGCTTAGCTCTGATTATCACCTCGGAAAATCCTTATCTGCCGGTGCTGCGGACATACATTACGAAACTGTCTTCTTAACTGCAAGAACACGATCTGGCGTACCGGAGGCGTTGGCTGGTTGCTTCGACGTCCCGTCGTGGTGATGATAATGTCGCGAGTATAGCCCGAAACTAATTATCCTGGTCTGGTTGTTCCAGACTAAAGACTTCCTAGCAATACAAATGCGCCTCTGAGGGAGACGAAGAAGGCTCGCCACACAATCACTGACGGTACAGTGATTCATTTTATCAAGCGAAGTCACACTGTAACTCCGATACAGTCAACTTTAGCCAAAACTGCTCAAGACAGACAACATAGGCCGCTTGTACGCAGAACGCTCAATTGCCAACTGTACTCGGAAAGTTACGTTGAAGTCGAAACTTCAGCAACTTCGTCAAACAGTTACAATTAAATAAAAGTATATTAGACAGCCAACGGAAGGCAGGCTGTCCAGAGCAGCGAGAGCTCAGTCTTGTAACCTACTCCGACCAAAAGGCGAGGGCCGACTCTACAAGAGCACCCGTACAAACCGAACACAGAACAGTTCCGCCCCCACGACAGTGGCCGTGGTTAAACGTTCCAATCAGCAACTCGAAAACCGGCGGAAAATTCCACGCTATTGCCGGAGCACTACCATTCCACCAATGGAGATTCTTGGGACTTCAGGCACACTGTTTGCATACACACAACAATAAATACAAAATACAAAAAAAAACATGGTGTGGAAAACAATACAGTAATTTGTAATTTGTGCGCCCTACTCTATCACTTACATAAGAATTACAGTGTAAAACACAAACACATACGAGGTATGACATACATTACAAAAACAACAGTAGAGAAAGAAATTTAAGAAAAAAAACAAGGTTCATGGGGCGTCAAGCTGTGCTTGCACATTGCACAATGTTCACGACTGTGCTGAGAATGAGGCACTGAATCACATTGTTAGAAATATTCGAAGCACTTCACAAATTCGTTAGTTTCTCTCAGTGGGTGGTATGTTGAGTCATATGCATTGATGCACGTGGTTCCATGTCTTGAGCATTGGAGGGGGACTTTTGGGATGGGGCCACAGTACTGACATCACATAGGGCTAAACGTCGGGTGTTGTTGCTTCGTTGTTGCAACAGCAATAGGGTGTGCTGAAGCATCTGCAGTACGCTGTTGAGATTGCAGCAAGACCCACGCATATGATCATGGCCGTACAGTAGTAAGACATAGTGATAGGCTCTCCTCACGTCGATTAATTGTCTCTGAGGTCTACTAGTTGGGATGCATCACTAGTCCAGGTCTCTTCTCTCCCTGGACAGTACTTTACGTTGCCCAATATTGCAGTTCAACGAGGGATGAGGGCACGTGGAGTGACTCCACAAGTGTGTGAGGTGATCCAGACAGGATCGGACTAGGAGCGACGATTGCTACAACTGCTCTCTAATAGAGAGGAGAAGTTAGAAATGAGACCATTCATTTGTTAGAGTGTGTGGCACGATACTGCTTTGTGTATGCATATCGGCCAATGCTAGTGAGTTGTAAAAACCCAAACAGGTGAGTATATAGCGTCCCTTTCTGTCCTGAGGCACATGAGGCGCAGTTTCTGACACGATATGTGATCTTATTCGTGTACTCACGACAACGTGGTCTGCCGCAGGGAATCCCTCCAAACGGCTGCCGCGTCTGGAGAGCTAGCAGTCTGTCGCGTGTGGGTCGCGTGTCATGGAAAGGTAGTGCCTCTTATCCCATCGACAGTGGAGATCGCGAACATAAACAAAAAAAAGCAGCAGTAAATTCTTATGCGAGAAAACGCAGCCTCTTAATACTTTAACAATCTTAATCTATTAATGCAACGATTATTGTTCCCCGAAGAAAGTTTCATATATTTGCCTATTCTACTATGTACACCACTTAAACTACTATTATTCCACGAAATTCTTTGTGTGAGAGGTGTGGTGGAGTCCTATGGACTAGCGCCAATCCCTGGTCAGACTCCCCCTCCTCTGACGTGCATTAGGATTTGCAGGTCTAATTTGAATCTCCTGGTTCTCCTGTTTTCCTTGATTTCGCTCTCTCCAATTACGGTCGATTTGCCGTTCGTTATTCCCCCTGTCCCAGATTCCTTGTCTAGATTGACGCTGTTCCCTGACGTTCTGGTTTCCGTGTCCCTGGTTTCCATAACCTGGGATAGCGTAACTTTGATTTCCATAACCCTGGTTTCCTAACTGACCAGTGCGATTATGCGATCTGTTGTCGTCTTCCCTTGCTGGCCAGTGGTATTTGTTATTTCGCGCCTTCTTCCTGTCCTTTGCGTCTTGTTTATCAAAGACTACTTCAAGCTCGCGGAATAGACTCTTGAATGCTTCTATTTCACATCCACACTTCCCGACAAGTGTCTTTTGATACCTAACTGGCAATTTGGAAAAGCAAAATTTGATGATTTCTCCATTGATATGTGGACTATCTAAAAACTGATTCTTCTTGAGTAAATCATCAAAAAATTTGGTTGCGCTCCTATGCCCGGACACTTCCAGTTCAGGACAAAATATTATTTCCTCTTTAATCCTGTCTTGCGTTTCCTTCGACCAGTAGGTCCGCAGGAATGCACCAACAAATTCCTGATAAGTCCGACACGTCGCTGCCACACCCCGCATATTTTCCGCAGCTTGGCCTTCGATGTGTCCACACATGAATTCTAATTTTGCCTGGGTTGGCCATGACGACGGTAATGAATTTGTAAACTGCATCACCCAGCTCTTCGGATGCATCGACCCTCCATTATCTTTGAACTTTCTGGAATTTTAGTATCGACGGGAAGTGATTCTGATCAAAATCCTGTCCGATCCTCGCACTGGTGTTGTCACTCATTTCCGATACTTGCACGTCTGCTGAGTGTCCTGATCTATCTTCCTGATAACTGTAATGTGCTACCTCTGTATCACAGTGGAAGTGACACTCCGAATTCACTCTCCTAAGTGGGCTACAATTATTGGAGCTATTACTAGGTGTTTCTGCGTGTGCAATGTTAGTTCCGCACTCTGTCACTGGGCTAGAGCACGGCGGGCTTTTCCTCGGAGACACAATTCTGTGTACTCCATCATTGGTATCCGAACACGCAGTGCTCGTGTGCCCGTTTCGCTCTAGTTTTGCTATCCGACTCTCTACTTCTTTCATTCGTTTCGTGATGTTCGTAACCGCAATATTACCTTGAGTTTTTAAGAACGCTAGGGATTTTGAGTGGGCTTGTGTCGCACGTCGCAAGCGACCTGCGAGTTGAGAAGTTACTTTTGCGATTTTCATTGCCCCTGTTGCTGCCGTTTTGGCTAGGCCTGCTACTTTTTGTGCTACCATTGACATTTGTTTTGCTTCTCCACATTCTTTCTTTATTGTTAGTAATTCCCCACGAATTTCCCCTATATGCGAAATTATTGCCTCTGTGTCCTTCTTACGCTGTTTCTCATCTTCTTCTTTCATTGATCGTAGGAAGCTCAGTATTGGGTTAATGTCATCTTTTTGATCCTCGTCACACATGGGCGATGTAACTCTGGACACCTGGGCGCTAGAGCTCTGACGTGACCGAGCTGGCCCCTGTCTACTCTCGTTCGTTTGATTATAAACTTCTGCTGCCGTCTCGACCTGTGTGCCTGTCTCTGTTTCATCTTCTACCTCACTATCATAATCACGGCCGCGACGTTGCTCTAAGATCGCGTCCAAATCACCGTCCTCATCAATGACCCTGTCGACCTGTCCTGCTAAAAATGTGCCCATCTCATCTCCGAACCTATCCCCGTCAGTAACGTGCCCCTTATCCATTATAGTATCCACTTTTGTTTTAGCTTCGCTCACTAATAGTCGTGCCTTACTTCTCGTGATCATTCATGAGAAACAAAATTTATCTAAAATACACAGTAAAAATAATCTACTCCCTGTATTTTTACACATAGACATAAAATTTCAACAACGCTGTTCCAACGCTGTAATTACAAGCACAATTTGATGTGGTACAGAAACCGAACACAAATCCGACAAAGTGCGATGTGGTACGGACACCACATCAACGAAACACAAAAAACAATGAACAAGAAAATATATACACTGAAAACAAAAATGTAATCATGCGCCGCTACTTAAAAACTAATCGCGGAACTACAAGAAAAAGAACTTGAGTATTAATTATTAAAAAAAAATAGAGAAAAAGAATTTGAATGTTCCTACTAAGAATACTGTTAGCTTATCAGTGATTCACAGGAAAGATCCGAGGCTAAGGGTCGCCATTTTATGTGAGGTGTCGGGACTAGCAGTGTATTTAATACTAAATTCTTCTAGAATCTACATATGTAAATGATGCTCTAAGGCCCCCCCCCCTATTCTAACTCCGACTTTTGCTGTTGCATATGGATTAAAAAGAAACGCGAACTGACTGTAATCGACCCTGCAAGTGGAGTAGAAAAGAGTTTGGCACCTGCAATAATTTCATTTGATAAATAAATTAAATAAAGGAAAGTTTCATTAACGTAGTGAGAAATGATAGGGTTGCTCTACCGATTAACAGAATGAAAGTTCTGTCCAAAATAACAATATGATTTATTATAACTCAAAATAATAAACAAAAACACATGAAACATTTACAATACATCACATTGGCTCAAATTGGATACTCAAATAAATGCTGTGAAGGTGAAGTTGTCCCTAAACTAGATTGTGACATTTATGACGAAGTGGTATGTGGAGCCAATTCCTTGCAACTCAAGTCTTAAGAGAGACACACAGCCAACCCAACATTAATTGCTGCTACAGTAGTGAGAATTCAGACAATGAACACCCAAGACAGAACAAAGTTAGAGAAAGACGAACAGGCGCGCTCTGCTTAGCTCTGATTATCACCTCGGAAAATCCTTATCTGCCGGTGCTGCGGACATACATTACGAAACTGTCTTCTTAACTGCAAGAACACGATCTGGCGTACCGGAGGCGTTGGCTGGTTGCTTCGACGTCCCGTCGTGGTGATGATAATGTCGCGAGTATAGCCCGAAACTAATTATCCTGGTCTGGTTGTTCCAGACTAAAGACTTCCTAGCAATACAAATGCGCCTCTGAGGGAGACGAAGAAGGCTCGCCACACAATCACTGACGGTACAGTGATTCATTTTATCAAGCGAAGTCACACTGTAACTCCGATACAGTCAACTTTAGCCAAAACTGCTCAAGACAGACAACATAGGCCGCTTGTACGCAGAACGCTCAATTGCCAACTGTACTCGGAAAGTTACGTTGAAGTCGAAACTTCAGCAACTTCGTCAAACAGTTACAATTAAATAAAAGTATATTAGACAGCCAACGGAAGGCAGGCTGTCACTTTGTAATTAATTAAAAGAGCGCTTATACACTAGTGGTCATAAAATTACTACACCACGAAGATGACATGCTACAGACGCGAAATTTAACCGACAGGAAGATGATGCTGTCATACGCAAATGATGAGCTTTTCAGAGCATTCACACAACGTTGGCGCCGGTGGCGACACCTACAACGTGCTGACATGAGGAAAGTTTCCAACCCATTTCTCATGCATAAACAGCAGTTGACCGGCGTTGCCTGGTGAAACGTTGTTGCGATGCCTCATGTAAGGAGGAGAAATGGGTACCATCACGTTTCCGACTGTGATAAAGGTCGGATTGTAGCTTATCGCGATTGCGGTTTATCGTATCGCGACATTGCTGCTCGCGTTGGTCGAGATCCGATCACTGTTAGCAGAATATGGAATCGGCGTGTTCAGGAGGGTAATACGGAACGCTGTGCTGGATCAAAAGTAGTCGAGATGACAGGCATCTTATCCGCATGACTGTAACGGATCGTGCAGCCACGTCTCGATCCCTCAGTCAACAGATGGTGCGTCTGCAAGACAACAACCATCTGCACGAACAAATCGACGACGTTTGCAACAGCATGGTCTATCAGCTCGGAGACCGTGGCTGCGGTTACCCTTGACGCTGCATCACAGACAGGAGCGGCTGCGATGTTGTACTCGACGACGAACCTGGCTGCACGAATGGCAAAAAATCATTTTTTCGGATGAATCCAGGTTCTGTTTACAGCATCATGATGGTCGCATCCGTGTTTAGCGACATCTCGGTGAACGCACACTGGAAGAGTGTATTCGTCATCGCCATACTGGCTTATCACCCTGCGTGATGGTATGGGGTGCCATTGGTTACACGTCTCGCTCACCTCTTGTTCACATTGACGGCACTTTGAACAGTGGACGTTACATTTCATTTCTCTGCCTCGTGTTGGTTGATGTCCTTAGGTTATTTAGGTTTAAGTAGTTCTAAGTTCTAGGGGACTGATGACCACAGATGTTATGTCCCATAGTGCTCCGGGCCATTTGAACCATTTCGTTACATTTCAGATGTGTTACGACCCGTGGCTCTACCCTTCATTCAATCCCTGTGAAACCCTACATTTCAGCAGGATAATGCACGACCGCATGTTGCAGGTCCTGCACGGGCCTTTCTGGATACAGAAAATGTTCGACTGCTGCCCTGGCCAGCACATTCTCCAGATCTCTCACCAATTGAAAACGTCTGGTCAATGGTGGATGAGCAACTGGCTCGTCACAATACGCCAGTCACTACGCTTGATGAAGTGTATTATCGTGTTGAAGCCGCATAGGCAGCTGTACCTGTACACGCCATCCAAGGTCTGTTTGACTCAATGCCCAGGCGTATCAAGGCCGTTATTACGGCCAGATGTAGTTGTTCTGGGTACTGATAACTCAGGATCTATGCACCCAAAATGCGTGAAAATGTAATCACATGTCAGTTCTAGTATAATATATATGTCCAATGAATACCAGTTTATCAACATTTCTTCTTGGTGTAGCAATTTTAATGGCCAATAGTGTCAATTCATTTCTCTGCAGCTCTTGCAAATCGCAAGAATCCCATTTGTGATCACTAAATGTCAATATCAGCTACATGTGATTTATTTTTAAATTTATTATGCCAGCCCATTATTGGGTCACACGTAAATCTTCAGTCAATCAGTTCAAAGTCATATTATCACTCTTGTCTGTCGGCATAACAGCGGTCATGATGGATGACCTGAAGACAGCAATGAGTCTGCCAAAATATCGTGGAGTAATTACGGCAAGACCTGGCCGGACACCAGAGATCACAAGTTAGACGTTGAAACATAAATCTAGTGAGCGTGAAAATGGACCTTTGTACTGCCACTTGTGACATGCAACGTGCACAGATTTTGCACTGTGTACGCCTCTGGTGTCCCTCCCAGCTTAGCCTTCCAAACGAATGCTTGTGCTGCTTCAGCTTTAAACAGAGCAATGGGTGGGCGTTTTCCATAACGACTACTACCAAAAGTGAGAGCGGGTGGTTACTTAATGCCCACCACAAAAAGTTGAAAAAACAGACAAATTTCGTTAATCGTTGTTGACTCTTATTAACCAAATCTTTTTTTAAAACAGGTACTGATGTATAAGTATGATCGTGAACCAGAAAATATATTTTAGCCAATCTCAGCAATACCGAAGCATTTTCTGAAATATGTACGCTTAGAGAATGGGTACTTTATAATCACTACAGAAAAATTCTTGAAAAGTACAAATTTCGTTGTCATTAATTTTTTTCACATCATGCATTTTAAAGATGTATAAATATATAATTATGACGATCATTATGAAAAGTACTATGACATAAGTTTTTGGGTCATGTTTCACCGAAAAATTCAAAGCAATTACGAAATCCGGTATAAGAAATAATTAAAAATAGTAAATTTTTTCAAAATTTTAAAATATATAATCGACCTGACATGATTACAATATTTTCTAAACGTGAGGGTAACGTACCCTTCCCTCCATGGCATTGCGAGGGTTAAACTTGCCCTGTTCACGACCACACCGTCCGCAAAAATTAATCGAAGGGGGGAGAAGATTTCAAAAGTTTCATTTTTGATACAGCTCATTAGCGAATCTGGGGTGCATGTTGTGTCCCAAAAGATAAACAGTACGCAGCTCGTGGTCCAATGGCTAGTGTTGCTTCCTCTGGATCACGGGGTCCCGCGTTCGATTCCCGGACGGGTTGGGGATTTTCTCTGCTCTGGGACTCTGTGTTGTCCTCATCATTTCATCATTATCATTCGTGACAGTGGCTAGATTGGAATGTGTAAAAATTGGACTGTGTAATAAAATTGGGAGTTTGTATGGGCGCTGATGACCACGCATTTGACAATATACGTGCAAGTTTGGTAGTTATGCAGTAATAGTTAAGCAGTCAATTTATTTTTTATGGTAGATCGTATTGTATTGAACTGGGGACCCAGAAACGACGGAGAGGCTTCGTCCCCGCCGAAGCCCTCAGTTGTTCACAACTCCACAACAGGCTACAGCAGTCCACTCACTACCCCACGGCCGCCCCATACCGTACCCAGGGTTACTGTGCGGTTCAGAGCCGGCCGGAGTGGCCGAGCCGTTCTAGGCGCTACAGTCTGGAACCGCTCGATCGCTACGGTCGCAGGTTCGAATCCTGCCTCGGGCATGGATGTGCTAAGGTTAGTTAGATTTAAGTAGTTCTAAGTTCTAGGGGACTGATGACCTCAGAAGTCCCATAGTGCTCAGAGCCATATGAACAATTTTTTTGTGCGGTTCAGCCCCCAGTGGACACCCCAGGGAACGTCTCACACCAGACGAGTGTAACCCCAAATGTTTGCGCGGTGGAGTAATTATGGTGTACGCGAACGTGTAGACAGTGTTTACGCAGCAATCGCCGACATAGTGTAACTGAGGCGGAATAAGGGGAACCAGTCCGCATTCACCGGGGCAGATGGAAAACCGCCTTAAACCGGCACACCGGACCTCGACAGTAATTCACCGGGCGGATTCATGCCGGGCTAACTGGGCAGGCACCGAAGGTAGATTACCACTAAACTTTAAAGGTGAGCATATTCCATTTGTACATCCAAAGTACAGATAATTGGACTATGTTATTAATATGAATGCTGATACAGGAAAATTTCGAAAATCCAGTAGGTCGTCAGAACCAGCTCTTAACAACTAGGACTCAAATTAAACGTCCTTCATCTTGCTGGCTTGGCACGTTATTGTGTGAAAATGGAAAATGGATTGTAGAACTCATCAATCTGTAGCTGGATGTCGCGCATAATTCCACAGTATATAATTCAGGAGGGTCCTAACAGCTTTTCGGCTTCGATATTTCACCGTTTTGTCCTCTTGTTGAGAGCATAAATTTGTATTTTTTTCTGTATTTGGCTCACACATGATTAGAGGTGAACACACCTACAGTTTACCAGGACCCTATTATTCATACTCTGGTGCAATTTCTCTACCGTGTAAAACATGATAAAGTCTCAGCAAGTCTCTACAGGTCAAATATAAACTTGCTGTAGAGATGAAGATGTATGCGTTTGCGTCAACATCTGTGGCAGCACAAAAATAAGGTAATTGTTATAGGACCACGAGTTGTATTGACTTCGTATTCGTAACACTGGTTAAGACACTTTATTTCAGAACTTATTGTGACACGGAATTTTTCACGTAACTTTTCGTAAAAATTAGCTTGAGCTGCGTGAGGAACAGCTCACTACATCATTGCGAAGGCAGCTGAGAAGTACAAAGTTCATCAGCAGACTAGACACGATTATCTGAAATAAAGCGAAATTAACTGGTTGAAATACAAAGTGGTATGCAACTGATTATAACAACTGAATGAGATCTCACACAATAACAGTTACAGCTCATTAGAGGAGGAAGAAGGTGGAAGGATATCACAGGAAGACAAACCAGAAACCGCAATTGGAGGAGTTAGTTGTGCCAGTTATACAAATAGTTGGATCTCATTATCAAATAATGAAGCCATCATATATAATTACCAAATAATTAATTTGAAACTAAATAATCCACGTTAGCTTTCGACATTAAATTTCATGTAAATTCTGGAAAAGGTCGATACTACACAATAACTCCAATGCCATTTAAATTGTTAAGTTCGCACTCTCCCAGATATGATGCTTTTGACCATTTCCTTTGAGTATTCAGAAATCGTGTAATGAAACAGTAACGTTTTTGCGCCTATTTACGAGGAATTCAATTCTGCTGAGAGCCAACTATGAATCCCTGTACCCAGCATCGACATTCTGCAGTTGTGTCTCGACTTCTCTCTGTAGAAGAATTTCATCGCAGGCGACACGCTGTGTTCTGTTTTGGAAGAATTCTTTCGTGTAAAATATTCGTCATTCTCGTATATGTTCATTAGGCGACAGAACGGAGCTGAATCGAGCACCTCATCATCAACTATCAGGAAGGTATCTACTACGTTGTTGCTTCGTATCTTTTCCCCGTAAATAATAAACTACAGATACACATAACAGAGCCTGTAGTCATCAATATTTTATCGTCCTTCATTATTTACAGCTGTCTGCCAGCGTGGGGGTAAATTTTCGATTCCGCGACTGTAGAAATCACGTGGTTTTGGGAAGAGGAGCTCGTCGAGCTGTGTTTGGAGTGCCTTTTCATCTGGAAAGGAAGTTCCTGCAAGGCTGCTCGATAGAGAGCGGAAAAGGTGAAAATCTAAGGGTTCCATATCAGGTGAATAAAGTGGGTGTGGAATGTCATCCCAACTTGACTCCTGTACGGTGTTCATTGGCAGACTACCAGAACATGGGCGAGTGTTTCCCTGGAGTAGCACCACTTCAGGAAGTCTTGCTGGTCGTTGTTCTTGGACTGCGTCTGCAGAACGTCTCAGTTGTTGATAATAAATATCAGCAGTGATGGTTACACATCCGGGAAGCATTACACAGTACACTACACCGTTCCTGTTCCACCAGATGCATAACAGTGTCTTTCACGAACGCTGCGCAGGTCTTTATACGTGGAGTTGCTACTTTGTTCGGCTCCACCATTCCTTTCTTTTTCAGATGTTAGCACAGACACACCATTTCTCGTCACCAGGAACTATCTGGATATGAATGGTCAGGTTTGTTCACGGGCAAGCAGAGATGTACGCATGGCCAGACGCAGATTTTTGTGATTATGGCTTAGAGCATGTGGTCCGCATACACTCCATTTTGGAAGCTTTCCCTCTGCCTGAAAATGTCGCACGATGGTGGAATGATCTCAGTTCATCCCATTTGACAGTTCTCGAGTACTTTGACGTGGAGCAATGTCGATTAATGCTTTTAAAAAAATGGTTGGTTGAAATGGCTCTGAATACTATGCGACTTAAATTCTGAGGTCATCAGTCGCCTAGAACTTAGAACTAAGTAAACCTAACTAACCTACGTACATCACACACATCCATGCCCAAGGCAGGATTCGAACCTGCGACCGTAGCGGTCGCTCGGTTCCAGACTGTAGCGCCTAGAACCGCAAGGCCACGCCGGCCGGCTTAATGCTTTTAAACGAGCTTCATCAAAAGCCGAAGGTGGTACTGAAAGTGGAGAGAAAACTGTTTTCTTGCCGTACTCTGTCCGATGGCATTATCCCCTTAAACAGTGCAAATGTTTCTGGCTGCATCTGCTGCTGTCGCCCCTCTATTGAACTCAAACAGAAAGATACGCTAAAGAGCCAAAGAAACTGGTTGTTGTTGTTGTGGTCTTCAGTCCTGAGACTGGTTTGAGGCAGCTATCCATGCTATTCTATCCTGTGCAATCTTCTTCATCTCCCAGTACCTACTGCAGCCTACATCCTTCTGAATCTGCTTAGTGTATTCATCTCTTGGTCTCCCTCTACGATTTTTACCCTCCACACTGTACTCCAATGCTAAATTTGTGATCCCTTGATGCCTCAAAAGCATGTCCTACCAACCGATCTCTTCTTCTAGTCAAGTTGTGCCACAAACTTCTCTTCTCCCCAATCCTATTCAATACCTCCTCATTAGTTACGTGATCTACCCACTTTATCTTCAGCATTCTTCTGTAGCACCACATTTCGAAAGCTTCTATTCTCTTCTTGTCCAAACTATTTATCGTTCATGTTTCACTTCCATACATGGCTACACTCCATACAAATACTTTCAGAAACGACTTCCTGACACTTAAATCTATACCCGATGTTAACAAATTTCTCTCCTTCAGAAACGATTTCCTTGCCATTGCCAGTCTACATTTTATATCCTCTCTACTTCGACCATCATCAGTTATTTTACTCCCTAAATAGCAAAACTCCTTTACTACTCTAAGTGTCTCGTTTCCTAATCTAATTCCCTCAGCATCACCCGATTTAATTTGACTACATTTCATTATCCTCGTTTTGCTTTTGTTGATGTTCATCTTATATCCTCCTTTCAAGACACTGTCCATTCCGTTCAACTGCTCTTCCAAGTCCTTTGCTGTCTCTGACAGAATTACAATGTCATCGGCAAACCTCAAAGTTTTTACTTCTTCTCCATGAATTTTAATTACTCCGAATTTTTCTTTTGTTTCCTTTACTGCTTGCTCAATATACAGATTGAATAACATCGGGGAGAGGCTTCAACCCTGTCTCACTCCTTTCCCAACCACTGCTTCCCTTTCATGCCCCTCGACTCTTATAACTGCCATATGGTTTCTGTACAAATTGTAAATAGCCTTTCGCTCCCTGTATTTTACCCCTGCCACCTTCAGAATTTGAAAAAGAGTATTCCAGTTAACGTTGTCAAAAGCTTTCTCTGTCTACAAATGCTAGAAACGTAGGTTTGCCTTTTCTTAATCATTCTTCCAAGATAAGTCGTAAGGTTAGTATTGCCTCACGTGTTCCAACATTTCTACGGAATCCAAACTGATCTTCCCCGAGGTCCGCTTCTATCAGTTTTTCCATTCGTCTGTAAAGAATTCGCGTTAGTGTTTTGCAGCTGTGACTTATTAAACTGATATTCGGTAATTTTCACATCTGTCAACACCTGCTTTCTTTGGGATTTGAATTATTATATTCTTCTTGAAGTCTGAGGGTATTTCGCCTGTCTCATACATCTTGCTCACCAGATGGTAGAGTTTTGTCATGACTGGCTCTCCCAAGTCCATCAGTAGTTCCAATGGAATGTTGTCTACTCCCGGGGCCTTGTTTCGACTCAGGTCTTTCAGTGCTCTGTCAAACTCTTCACGCAGTATCTTATCTCCCATTTCGTCTTCGTCTACATCCTCTTCCATTTCCATAATATTGTCCTCAAGTACATCGCCCTTGTATAAACCCTCTATATACTCCTTCCACCTTTCTGCCTTCCCTTCTTTGCTTAGAACTGGGTTGCCATCTGAGCTCTTGATATTCATACAAGTGGTTCTGTTCTCTCCAAAGGTCTCTTTAATTTTCCTGTAGGCAGTATCTATCTTACCCCTAGTGAGACAAGCCTCTATATCTATACATTTGTCCTCTAGCCATCCCTGCTTAGGCATTTTGCACTTCCTATCGATCTAATTTTTGAGACGTTTGTATTCCTTTTTGCCTGCTTCATTCACTGCATTTTTATATTTTCTCCTTTCAGCAATTAAATTTCTTCTGTTACCCAAGGATTTCTATTAGCCCTCGCCTTTTTACCTACTTGATCGTCTGCTGCCTTCACTACTTCATCCCTCAGAGCTACCCATTCTTCTTCTACTGTATTTCTTTCCCCCATTCCTGTCAATTGTTCCCTTATGCTCTCCCTGAAACTCTCTACAACCTCTGGTTCTTTCAGTTTATCCAGGTCCCATCTCCTTAAATTCCCACCTTTTTGCAGTTTCTTCAGTTTCGATCTGCAGTTCATAACCAATAGATTGTGGTCAGAATCCACATCTGCCCCTGGAAATGTCTTACAATTAAAAACCTGGTTCCTAAATCTCTGTCTTACCATTATATAATCTATCTGATACCTTTTAGTATCTCCAGGATTCTTCCAGGTATACAACCTTCTATTATGAATCTTGAACCAAGTGTTAGCTATGATTAAGTTATGCTCTGTGCAAAATTCTACAAGGCGGCTTCCTCTTCCATTTCTTCCCCCCAATTCATATTCACCTACTATGTTTCCTTCTCTCCCTTTTCCTACTGACGAATTCCAGTCACCCATGACTATTAAATTTTCGTCTCCCTTCACTACCTGAATAATTTCTTTTATCTCGTCATACATTTCTTCGATTTCTTCATCATCTGCAGAGCTAGTTGGCATATAAACTTGTACTACTGTAGTAGGCATGGGCTTTGTGTCTATCTTGGCCACAATAATGCGTTCACTATGCTGCTTGTAGTAGCTAACCCGCACTCCTATTTTTCATTCATTATGAAACCTACTCCTGCATTACCCCTATTTGATTTTGTATTTATAACCCTGTATTCACCTGACCAAAAGTCTTGTTCCTCCTGCCACCGAACTTCACTAATTCCCACTATATCTAACTTTAACCTATCCATTTCCCTTTTTAAATTTTCTAACCTACCTGCCCGATTAAGGGATCCGACATTCCACGCTCCGATCCGTAGAACGGCAGTTTTCTTTCTCCTGATAATGACGTTCCCTTGAGTAGTCCCCGCCCGGAGATCCGAATGGGGGACTATTTTACCTCCGGAATATTTTACCCAAGAGGACGCCATCGTCATTTAATCATACAGTAAAGCTGCATGTCCTCGGGAAAAATTACGGCTGTAGTTTCCCCTTGCTTTCAGCCGTTCGCAGTACCAGCACAGCAAGGCCGTTTTGGTTAATGTTACAAGGCCAGATCAGTCAATCATCCAGACTGTTGCCCCTGCAACTACTGAAAAGGCTGCTGCCCCTCTTCAGGAACCACATGTTTGTCTGGCCTCTCAACAGATACCCCTCCGTTGTGGTTGCACCTACGGTACGGCCATCTGTATCGCTGAGGCACGCAAGCCTCCCCACCGACGGCAAGGTCCATGGTTCATTGGGGGGGAAGAAACTGTATTTATATAAGAAACTGGTACACCTGTCTAATATCGTGTAGGGACCCCGAGTGCATGCAGAAGTGTCGCAACACGACGTGGCATGGACTCGAATACTGTCTCCAGTAGTGCTGAAGGAAATTGACACCCTGAATCCTTCAGGGCTGTTCATAAATCTGTAAGAGTGCGAGGGGGTGGAAATCTCTTCTCAACAGCACGTCAGTAATATTCATGTCTGGGGCGTTAGGTGCCCAGTGTAAGTGTCTAAACTCAGAAGTGTGTTCCTGGAGCCAGTATGGACGCGTGGCGTGTCGCATTGTCCTGTTGGAATTGACCACGTCTGTCGGAATGCACAATGGACATGAATGGATGCAGGTGATCAGTCAGGATGCTTACGTACGTGTCACGTGTCAGAATTGTATCTAGACTATTTAGACGTACCAGGGGTCCAATGTCACTCCAACTGCACACGCTCCTCACCATTACAGAACTTCTAGCAGTCCTCTGTTGACACGCAGGGTCCATGGATTCATGAGGTTATCCCCATACCCGTACACGTCCATCAGCTCGATACGATTTGAACCGAGACTCGGCCGACCAGACAACTTGTTTTCAGTCATCAACAGCCCAAAGTCGGTGTTGACGGGCCCATGACAGGCATAAAGCTTTGTGTCGTGCGGTCATCAAGGATACACGAGTGAGCTTTCGGCCCCTAAAGCCTATATAGATGATGTTTCGTTGAATGGTTCGCAAGCTGGTTCTTGTTGATGGTCCAATACTGAAATCTGTAGCAATTTGCGGAAGACTTGCGTTTCTGTGAAGTTGAACGGTTCTCTTGAGTCGTCATTGGTCCCGTTCTGTTAGGATCTTTTTCCGGTCGTAGCGATGTCGGATATTTGATGTTTTATCGGATTTCTGATATTCACTGTACACTCGTGAAATGATCGTACGGGAAAATCCCCGCTTCATCGCTACGTCGGAGATGCTGTGTCCCGTCGCTCGAGCGCTGACTGTAACACAACTTTCAAACTCACTTAAGTCTTGATAACCTGCCATTGTAGCAGCAGTAACCGATCTAACAAATGCGCCAGACAATTGTTGTCTTATATAGGCGTTGCCGACCTTAGCGCCGTGCTCTGCCTTCATACATCTCTGTAGTTGAATACGCATGCCTATAGCAGCTTCTTTGGCGCTTCAGTGTATGACGGTGTTGTTCCGATTTTTCCACTTGACCGTCCATTTTCTACCGTCCACAGCTCCACTCACTATTTCCAAATGAGAAAAGGACACTATGTAAACTCAAACAGCAACAGTGAACTGCCGGCCGCGGTGGTCTAGCGGTTCTAGGCGCTCAGTCCGGAGCCGCACGACTGCTACGGTCGCAGGTTCGAATCCTGCCTCGGGCATGGATGTGTGTGATGTCCTTAGGTTAGTTAGGTTTAAGTAGTTCTAAGTTCTAGGGGACTTGTTACCTCAGCAGTTGAGTCCCATAGTGCTCAGAGCCATTTGAACCATTTTTGAACAGTGAACTACAAATGAAAAACGACAATCGATAAACAAACCCATTGTTGTTGTTGTTGTGGTCTTCAGTCCTGAGACTGGTTTGATGCAGCTCTCCATGCTTCTCTATCCTGTGCAAGCTTCTACATCTCCCAGTACCTACTGGAACCTACATCTTTCTGAATCTGCTTAATGTATTCATCCCTTGGTCTCCCTCTACGATTTTTACCTTCCACACTTTCCTCAAATACTAAATTGGTGATGCCTTGATGCCTCAGAACATGTCCCAGCAACTGATCCCTTCTCCTAGTCAAGTTGTGCCACAAATTTCTCTTCTCCCCTATTCTGTTCAATACCTCCTCATTAGTTATGTGATCTGCCCATGTAATCTTCAGCATTCTTCTGTAGCACCACATTTCGAAAGCTTCTATTCTCTTCTTGTCCAAACTATTTATCGTTTATGTTTCACTTCCATACATAGCTACACTCCACACAAATAGTTTCAGAAACGACTTCCTTACACTGAAATCTATACTCGATGTTAACAAATTTCTCTTCTTCAGAAACGCTTTCCTTGGCATTGCCAGTCTGCATTTTATATCCTCTCTACTTCAACCATGATCAGTTATTTTGCTCCCCAAAAAGCAAAACTCCTTTACTACTTTAAGTGTCTCGTTTCCTAATCTAATTCCCTCAGCATCACCCGACTTAATTCGACTACATTACATTATCGCCGTTTTGCTTTTGTTGGTGTTCATCATATATCCTCATTTCAAGACACTGTCCATTCCGTTCAACTGCTCTTCCAAGTCCTTTGCTGTCTCTGACAGGATTACTATGTCATCGGCAAACCTCAAAGTTTTTATTTCTTCTCCATGGATTTTAATACCGACTCCGAATTTTTCAAGGGGAGACTACAGGCGTAATTTTTCCCGAGGGCATGCAGCTTTACTGTATGATTAATTGGTGGATGGGAAGGGAGTGAGACAGGGTTGTAGCCTCTCCCCGATATTATTCAATGTATATATTGAGCAAGTAGTAAAGGAAACAAAAGAGAAATAAACCCATAGCAACTGGAATACCAACACGCAAAATAAAATCTCTAGGAACTTACTCAGCAACTTGGCTTCTGGGACCTGTGGACGAACAGAGGGAGGTTAGTCTCTTAAGTGTTTTGTTTGCGGGAATTAAAGGTTACTACGGCGCTTAAACATAAAAACCATCCTTGTTTTCTGCAAAATGCGCCTCTCGCTTCCCGCAACTGAACGGGTAGACTTCTTTGGTTGAGTGCTTTACTAATTGTGACACTGTAGCTGCCATTCACGTCCCGTGTGTTAGGTGGGTGTGAAGTGGGCTGCGTATCGACGAGCAGTGTCGGAGCAGACCGGGCCTCTAGCGCAGCTGTTGACAAAAGCGGCCGCTGCGGAACTGGTGCGGCACAGCGCCGCGCAACTTCTGCGCGCTGCCCGCGGGCGGCGCGAGCGCCCGCCGGCAGCCGCCGGCGAATTGCTGTAATTCCTCAATCCCTTCCTGTGCCCGGCCTGCGCCGAGTTCACTCACGTAACCCGATTAGCGTCTAAACCTATTACCGCAGGACATGCAAGTTTCAAGTCAAATCCGTTGTCTGCTCGTTCTCGCTGGCGCTCCGCCGTCCTGCTCCCCAGCACTCCCCGGCACCTGGCCCCCGCGCTGACTTCCCTGTAGCCCTGCCGACATCCGGCCTTCGTCGACGTCTCTAGGAAAAATCGCAGATTAGATCCCAGCTGATCGCTTCTAATTTTTCTACAGGATAATGCTCTATTAGTTGTTAGGCTTGACGAAAACAGGATCGATGTAAACGAAGTTCAAGTGAAACTGCCATGCAAATCACCGAAAGAGTTTCAGGTTGAAGAGCCCGTATGAAGCAGTGGAAAGCTTATCGCCAGACATCGTAAGTAAACACCACCGTCACATTCACGGCATCCACATGCATTTGGTTCGCCCTTCAAGCTACCATTACATTCTTTCGTCCGAACATTCAGAAATTGTTTCCAGTCCTCTTTTCTCCATTTATCTGGCGTTATTCCGTGCTGTACGAGATCGGAATGTTATTCTGGATTTTGTAATGTTAGTGGTAGGGCTTGACCGTACGCTCTCTCAGTCGTCGTTGTTTCGTTTTGGGGGTGGAGACCAGACAGCGAGGTCATCGGTCTCATCGGATTAGGGACGGATTGGGAAGGAAGTCGGCCGTGCCCTTTGCAAGGAACCATCCCTGCATTTGCCTGGAGCGATTTAGCGAAATCACGGAAAACCTAAATCAGGATGGCCGGACGCGGGATTGAACCGTCGGCCTCCCGACTGCGAGTCCAGTGTACTAACCACTGCGCCACCTCCCTCGGTCCCTTGCAGTCGTTACCCGTTGCCCCCGCGGTGGAATTTTTGTACCTCATCTCCCTGCATGCAGTGTTATATCACCAGGCCCCGTGTCCAAGTCTCAGGTCGTTTCCTAGGGGAAATAGGCTCATTATTGGATAAACTGAAGATTACCAGTAAATTAGTTGTCTTTAACTTACGGAAAATGTGTTGCCTATTACTACGGAATATTCAGATACAACCACTGACCCGCCAAGTTAGCCGAGAGCGCTAATGCGCTGCTTCCTAGACTCGGGTAAGCCCGCCGGATTAACGACGAGGGCCGGTATGCCGGCCAGCCTGGATGTGGTTTTTAGGCGGTTTTCCAAATACCTCTAGGTGAATACCGGGAAGATCCAACGTCCCGCCTCAGCTACACGACTCACAGACATTTGAAACACATCCGCACTTTTCCATGATTTACACTGGACGCAGACAGATGGGGTACTCTGATTCACTGCTGTGGGAGGGGGGGGGGGGGGGTGCAGCAAGAAGGCCATCCGGCCACCCCTTCACATTAACATGCCAAATCCGATTTAACCACGCCAACCACGCGCAAAATACGGGACAAAGGCGCAAGCGATAGATAGATAGAATTCAAATGCAACCACTGTAAAAATCTTCCGAATATTTTCTCCTTCTGTTAAGAGCAGGACGAAGAATAAAAGCGTGTAATTTGTACCTCAGAAAAGCAGGGTTCCTAATATCGGGTTTTCGTGTTTCCTAATCAGAGGTTGTAAAAAAACGCTAAAATTTAGTGACTCAGTAACATAGACTTTATTCATACCAAATGTTTGTTTCAGATGTAAAGAGTGCTGAATAACTGTCGGTTATTCTGCATCATCTATAATTTAAAAAAATGTTTAGTGTTTCTGCTTTTTATAAGGAAGTCACATTTAAAATCTTTCCAAGTATCACCGTCGACACCGGTAAAAAGCTCGTAACCCCGGCGAAACCAACTGATGCCCGTAATCCATGTCGCTTCAAAAGGATCATTGTCCACAGTTGGTCGCAGTAAATGCACTCATAGTCCTCTTCATATTCAGACGATGGATCTTTCAAGACGGTTTCATCAGCGTTTGAATCTGAGTTTCCTCACCATGATCCTGCTGCTTCGCGACCGTCTGATTCTTTCATATGAAGAGCTTTCTTTCATTAACCCCCTTCTGATGAGGATCTACCAGATGTGTAACGTGAAGCTCCTGGGGTAGGTTTTGTTGAAGGTGATGTCTTTGCTGTACTTTCTTTCTCCCTTTAGTCAGGGCCTGTTCTAAAGCCTTTTCAAAAGGAGATAACGTCAGCACTGCTGCTTCAAGTGCTCTTGGTGTTGGTTTAATGGTGGAAGCAGAGGAGGTGCGGTGATTTCAAATGTAACTGCAGTCGAAAATGGCCCCGCTTCAGCTACTGAGATCTTATCAGCATGTGCTGCAGACTACTGAAGAGCAAAATCCATATATGTAAAAAGTGGATTTTCACATGGATAGGTACCACATTTTTTGAACCATTTGCAGCCACTGCTGTCGTTATGGCTCGCCAATATGCACAACCCACTAATGGCTCAATGGCTCTCATGCACTGGAAAGGGGACATTTCGAATAATATTCAGAACATCTTCTTGTATAATCTGACGCTATAACCAGACATAGTGCAACCTGTTACAACCTTTTGGGCACTGCCTTACAATTAAGTGAGCAGTGGACGACACTTTTATCGATTAGATAAGAAACAGCACGCTTAAAACTATTGTCTCCTAAGGAATAATTTGAAAGCACGATTTACCTCGATTGAGGAAGGACAACCAACCGAACTCCGTAAAAAATGTTTATTTACACCACAACGCAAAGAAGCTGTGGAGAACGAAACGTTAACAGCGCTGGCATCCAACTCACTATGGTGGATCACATTGATTTTCGCTACAGATTTTCGGAGCGAACTACGGAGTGTACACTAAACAAGAGTAATATTCAGTGACCCGGAATCAGGCAACCACTCCAAATATGGTCACTTTACTTCAAACGTTTGCGAATCATGTAACTGAGGCGCGACGTGGTACCAGCCCGTTAGTCATTTTGCTGGGTGTGGGAGCCCATTTACATTTAGTTTTACGAAACAGCAATTTCTGCACCCCTCTTTCGCTGTTATACCTCTTCCCGAGTACATTATTTTATAATGTTCACATTCCTGTACGCATTTTGTGTACATTGCTTTCCTAAACCCGACGCCTCTAGTATTTGCTGCTGAATTCTCTGTCTACGACTGTCATCTGGTTCATTGACGTGGAAAGATTATTAGTTTTCCTACTTTCACCACTTTGATGATCGATGTTTATGATGCGTAGTTCGCATATGTCCATCAGAAAATTACTGGGCGATGGCTTACATTAGACAATAGAAGTCCCTCAAGAGTCCGAAAACTGTCATACGGTGCAAAAGTCTTGAAAGCTTGGTGCTCCGCAGTTTTTAGACATTTGTTAAAGGACATCTTCTGAACACACGAGCTGTACTTACAGTGTTTACTAGCCAAACTGGTATTCGGGTGTATAAACCATCGTCAAAGGCGTATTATATATTCCCGCATCAATGAACTGTGTATCAGTCATAAATTTTTTATGAAGTTCAGCTTGATGTACAACTCATAGTATACAGTTTGTAGTGTATGTCACTACTGTCAAATATTTGGCACTGACAGTTATTTTTTATCACATCAGGTATAACTGTAGTGTAGGATAAAAATGGTTTAGCAAATAAACATTTCAAGTATTGCTCATGGTGTCTTGAAGATGTCCTTTCACAAACACATATCACATGAGTTGAGGTTAACAAACTGTAGTTGTCTTTTGGGGGGGGGGGGGACAAAGCTCTATTATAATCGGAAATATTCACTGATATTTTGGATCATTATAAATGCGAAGAAGTTTTAAGGGTAATCAGCGCACATAAGAAAGCAGCAAATCACCGTATAGAAATTGTCATCTTAAGACGAGGAACCGGACGTATTGATAGTGATCAACAAGTACCTCATTGTGCTTTTTGTGCAAGTATTATCGCGGCTATACGTGTTGACTACCGAGAGCCGTGAAGTTCAAAATATCTGCAGATCGTCCATAATCGTATTAGTTCACTTAACTACTGGTAAGTTATAGAACTGTTTACATTTTCTGCATTCAGAAGATATATTCTACCAGCCAGTCAAATGGACATCCAGCATAAATAATCAGAAAAACTTAAATATTAAATAAAGGTATTCAGGGTGGTCAGAAACAGTGTGAAAACATTGTAAGGGTGTTGCAGGGTAGGTTGTGTTGAGAATAAGCAAAGAATATGATGCTTCGAGAAGGTTGCGAGTTAATTAGCATTGAAGAAAGCCAATCACGCCGTTGAGTGTGCAAATTTAACCAGCCTATCAGATACAATAAGTGTAAATAATTCAAATAGCCAAGACCATAGCTCACTTGACTTCTCATCCTTAGGCTCGTGTTCGATTATTACCACCGTCACACCTCCAATTTTTGTATCACTCTCTTGTTCAGTTTTAGGAAATCCAATGGAAACATATTCGGCGACACCGTCTTTGCTGAGTAGCTTGAATCAGCGCGCGCGAGACAGCTTGATGGCTATCTTCAGTGCTAATTAACTCGAAAACGGTGCAACACATCGACGTTTTTCTGAGTTGTTTCTCAGCGAAACCTAACCTGCAACTTCCTTACAAGTTTTTAGGCCGTTTCTCACCACTCTCTATATAAAGAAAGGATAACAGTTTTACATAATCGATAACGACAAAACTAATTATTATTGCACTTAAGGATTATACGTAGGTATGTAATTTACATACATCGTAACTGATATTTACATATCAATTGGTGAGTGGGACAGCTACAGCTGTAGAAATACATTAGAATAATAAATAACTGCAACGGCTGTCGTGAGAAGAATTGTTGATCTCCTATCGCTTCTCAACTATTTTCGTGACTAGAAATTCACATCCTCAGGTGCCACACAGTTGACCTATAGAAGATACAAGAAAGGTTTGTTAATATATATAGATTAACTATGGGACAAAATTTAATTACATTGTGAATAACAAAAGAAAGACCAGACCTTTTTTAAACACAGATGCCGTCCTCAATAAAACAGAAATGTCCCCCTTCTTCAAGCTGATCATAGTATAGAAACGCATTCTTCAACACTCTGAAAGTGGACTACGGGCAAGCTGAGATCTGGAACAAACAGAGAAACTAAGAACCCAGACGAATTTTAACAGAATCCCACTTACAGATAGCGAATACTCAAGGGAAGCTGAGAACCTGTTTTTTTTTTAACTTATTACAAAAAGTGCGTGCACAGACGGCGGTGAGGGGACTTACGCAGACAGGTCCATCCCAAAGCACAGCATGTACTGACAACTCTGCAATAATATACAGAAGTACCGGTACCGCCCTGTTTCACATGCTCGCAAGGTGTGCCCGGCTGAGCCAAGTCGTAACCACTACACTCATTACAAGCGGCGGATGTCCAATTTCATGTAGATAAAATACAAAAGAACCTGCTAGCAAGGAAGTTAGGGGAACATCTGTACAATAAAACACTGATATTGTGATACCTCCGTTAAGGGCCACTTTTGCTGACTTCCAACGCTAGTCGCCCAGGACGAGGGGAAAGTTGGTCCTCATGTAGTAAGCACCATAGACGTGGACATAAGGAGCATTCTGTAACCACACAGGAGGTAGAGTGGAGGATGCTCTCAGTAAACTTAAGGAGGATACCTTGAGAAGGGCCTGGTGGACGATGAGGAACATGCCGGTAATTCATTGACCTCTATAGGCACTAAGATACAACATACACAAGAAAACGTAAAGGATGCACACGTAGAGCCGTGCGAAAGTCCAGGCTGGCAGCAGCAATTTAGGCCTGCCTCAAAAAGCGATAAACGTGCAGTTGGTGGACCCCCACAGACTCTCGGATGGAGCGTAGACACAAAGTGCCAAGAATTCGCAGATGGAAGGGTGTGAGACTATAGAAAAAGACAGCCGGCTTCAATAATGTTAGTTGAACTTAAAGAATGTTGCTTATATATCACGAACACCAGCAGATTCTTAAATGAGGTACAGTTTTAAGGCTGTTCAGGCATCATGCAAAGACATCCGTTACAAAGATATGTTGTGTGGCTGTTTTTACAACGACTAAGGCATACACAAAAAACATCGGGATAGTCTGCAACAAACGCTGGGAGCACCCTCGACATTGGACACGTAAGAAAGACGCAAGTTCCAAAGCCACACACCAGCGGATGCAAGACAGGAACTCTCCACCCTGCACTGGGAAGGGTGGTCGTGGAATGGCGGTCAGTCAATGTGTGGCATTGCATAATAAGTTCTCCAATGACAACGCTGAAAGGAGGAAAAATTCGAGGATTCTTTGAGCTAAGCAAAGTGGCAAAGGGACATTGAATGAGCCGGTGTGGAAGTAAAAGGACATGCATCCGACTCTGATCCTTACTCTCATCCTAAAGTTCATCACTTTGGGATACTTCTCCTCTTCATTGTTAAATGGACGAATCCTAATGGTCCACTGCTTGGAATGAAGCATTCGATTGAGCAGTGCTATTCCTTGCTAACAGCTGCCTTCCGAGATTGTTATGTCGCTGCTTTGGCTACGGAAACCTACGGTGAGCAGTCAGCGTGGAGATCGTACGTGGGTCTCGCCATAAAGCCACGGGACACTGAAGAGGGCGGCAGACTCGCCATGCACAACTCCGAGGCGACCCGCCTTTCCGATCCAGTATCTGAAGCACACATCACCATACGGCAAACGATTACAGAGAATGCTGAGATGACTGCATCCCCGCCCCCTCCTTCCTCTTAACAACCGAGTCATGTCTACGCCCTGTCACATACACTGATCAGCCACAACATTATGACCACTTACCTAATTGCCGGCAGCTCTGGCACGGATAATAGCGGCGATGTAACTTGGCTTGGAAGCAATGAGGCCTTGGTTGGTCGCTCCATGGAGTTGGCACCAAATCTCCACATACAAGTCACCTAGTTCTCCTAAACTCCGGGGAGGGGCGTGATGTGCTCTGATGCCATGTTCAATCACACCCCCGATGTGTTCGATAGGGGTCAGATCTGGCGAGTTGGGTGGCCAGCACATCAACTGAATTCGTCACTGTGTTCCTTCAATTACTCCATCTCACTCCTGGCCTTGCGATATGCCGCATTATCTTGTTGAAAAGTGCGAATTATATCAGGAAACATGATCGCCATGGAGGGGTGTACATCGGCTGCAAGCAGTGTACGATACTTTTTGGCCGTCATGGTTCCCTGCACGAGTTCCACTGGACCGATGTATACGCACGTGGATGTTGTCCAGGTCATGACGGAGCCGCCGCCATGTTTCTCCGTCCAGTTGTACAGGTGTCAAGGAGCTGTTTCCCTATAAGACAACGGATTCTCGCCCTCGCAACGGCATGATGAAGAATCGGAATTCATCAGACTTTGCAACACTTTGCCACTGCGTCAACGTCTAGTGCCGATGGTCACGTGCCCATTTCAGTCGTAGTTGTCGAAGTCGTGGTGTTAATATTGGCAAATGCATGGGTCGTTGGCTGCAGAGGCCCATCGTTAGGAGTGCTGGAGTAGACGTCATAGGCTGCGCAGGACAGGCGGCGAATTGTAATGGAACTAATATCATACTTTAATGCTGAGCAGAGTACAAGTGTGTCTGTACACACAGTGCACCGAACACTCGATACGCAGCCCACTTCAGATCTTTATGAGTACTAACTCTCTGGACGTGAATGACAGCTACAGTGTCACAACTAATAAAGCACGCAATCAGACAAGTCTACCCGTTCAGTTGCTGGGAGCGAGAGATGCATTTAGCAGAAAAGAAGGATGGTTATGTGTTTTGGCGAGAATCAGTGTTCAAGAGCCATTTAAGTGAGGCTCATTGTCTTACGGTTGTTATAACAGATAGTAATGCTGCTGCTGTGATAGTACAGGATACCCAATTAAGTTTGGAAGACGAACTTTTGGTTGCTGTGGTAGTGCAGAAAATAGGAAGTCGAAATAATGTGCATCTTTACTGGTGCCACATTAGGAATTAATGCCTGGTAATAGTTGACGTACGATTTGATGGAAAGTGATTACGCTAATAAGATCTTACTGCAAGAGGCGGAACAGAGAGAGCTGGTCGCTCTTTTAAGAGAGTAGCCACGCAATGTACAGTGGAAGATAGGGGCAGAATTTCCCCTTGACTTAGCGGAACCTTGGGAAGGGCAGCAGCTTGCAGGAGATAGACATAGTGAGTCGAGGCCTCGATAAAATGGGGATTTTTTTCTGCTGAAGTCGTTACCGTTACGGGTGGTCAGCCACATGCGGCAAGAGTGCCCTCAGTTGCAGTATGAGTGTGGAAGAGTAGGGCATTGGGAACGTCACTGTAGACTAGTAATGGAAAAGTTTATTGATCAACAATTATAGGGTGATATTACTGAGGAAAATACCAGTCCTTGGGGAGCACAAATGGTGATTATTCCACAAAAGACTATGGGTGGCACAAAAGAATATCAGTTTTGCTGTGATTACAGATATTTCAATAATCACATGATTACTGACGCTTATCTGATCCCACCTATAACGGAAACTACAGGCAATTTTGATCAGTACTGATATTTTCCCTCCATTGATCTGTGGCATGTCTATCACAAGTTAGGATCAGCTGCAAACGGCATTTGTACTGACTTTAGGAAACTACCACAATCACCATTTCCCGTTTGAGCTAAGGAATGCGCTATTTCAGTGTTTGATAGGCGGAGTCTTACAACAGTTAAAACCAAAGCAGTTTGTATATTTGGATGACATAATCATCTTTGGAAAGGAAATGAAGGAACGCGTGCGACAGCTATGGAAAACGTTTAAACAGTTTTATGCAGCATAACTAACACTCAGTATAGAGAAGTATCACTTCACACTAAAGGGAGTACGGTATTTATGATACGTAATTAGTCATAATATAGTTCAGACTTGTCTTAGGTCAATAATAGCGTACAGGATTTGCACACATATTAAATGGAGGAGAAGCTACACTCTTTCTTGGGATTAGTACATTGTTACAGAAATGTTTTCTCTGAAATTTCCGTAAGTAGTTCGACTTCACACTCAGTTTTCGGAAAAAGGAATGAAGTATCATTGGACATTAGAGCGTGGGAAAGTGTTCATAAAATGAAAAGAATTGTTGACAACTGGTCAGATGCTATTTTTTCAAACTATGAGAAGGTACTGGGAGATGGAGAAGTTTGCACAGGATAGAGTAGCATGGAGAACTGCGTCAAACCAGTCTCAGGATGCAACAACATGTGATGCAGTCAACCACGTGCTTAGCCACATACAGAGTCAAGAATTATATGGAGTGAAGGAGAGAGAAATTACTCTACAACAGAGAAGGTAATGGTGAGCCCCATATATGGTGTAACATATTATTGATTCTATTTACACAGTAAAAAATTTAAAATAACAATGGATCACGAAGCATTCACGTAGCTATTAGAGTTGAAAGGTCGATCAAGCAGATTAAATCTTTGGGCAGTGAAGGTTACCAAGTTAATCCATTAATTTGGTAACAACCGCAGCAATACAAATGGCCTGAGTCGATAATTTTGTGCATTAAAAATTGCAAATTGGCGGAAGGCTCAAGCAGCTGATGAAGACTGTAAGCTGCTTACAATACAACCATAGTTCAATGAGCATGACATTCAGTTATGTAAAAAAGAAAAAAAGGAGCTGGCATCTCATTTCTTGGTTCCAGGAGCATTGCTGAAAGAGGTATTGAGACTTGCACTTGAACACATGTTTATGGGTCAGGGTAGTCAAAGAACCACAGAACAGCATGTGATCAAACAGTACAGGTGGCAAACACATAAACAGGATATGGAACAATATATGAAGAACTGTGTATCGTGTGCACAAATTGCTGAATTTAGCCATCAGCTTATTTCACAGCAAAGATTATCGAAGGTTAGCAAGCCATTTGAAAAGATTGGTATGGAGATCATAGGTCCTTACGGGGAAATGCCAGCAGGACACCACTATGTCCAGACAACAGCTACTCAAAACAGCATGCTCACACTGCCACTCAGGTTGTACGGCAGGCAACTGTCAGTTTGGTATCTCAGTGCTGTGTGGGGCATCTACAGATATGTCTTTGCTTATCATTAGGACCAATTTCGAAGTAGAGCTCATCAGTGAAAACAGTTCTAGTCCATTGAATGATATGTGTCTGGGGGCGCCTCGGTCAGTGATGGGTTGACTGTCACCTGCCATATGGCCCAACAACCAGGAGTGACGGTCTCGAGTGCCGTTTCTTTTCATGGCAGCACCACTTTGGTTATCATTCGCAGCAGCCTTACAGCACCACCATATGTCGATGGCGTTCTATGCACCATTACTTGCCGTTCTTGGCAAGCAATTCACGGCTTACGTTTCACCAAGATAATGCCCACCTGCACATGGCAAAAATTTCCACAGCTTGTCTTTGTGCTTGCCAAACCCTACCTTGGCCTTGGTCTCCAGATCTAACCCCAACTGAGAACTTTTGGAGCATTACGAGCAGGTTATTCCTACTATTCCTGGATATAATGCACTGCTTAGAATCTGGCACTGTATTCCTCAGGAGGACATCCAACAGCTTTACCAATCAATGCCAAGCCGAATACCTGCTTGTATAGAGGTTATAGGTGGAACAACGGATTTCTGCCCTATTCGGATAATTAGCGTGTATTTGTAAGTTAAGGACAAGTGCATTACATTTCCAAGTGAAAGGGCAAATAGAATCACTTTGTCACACAATACGGAAGATGTGAAGTCATTATGTAAATATTCATCGTAACAATTGGGACATGCAGTCATTACCGCACAGTTCAGTTCTAACCTTCGCGAAAGTGTGAGTATTCACCGTATAAGGTAGTATACAGCCAGAAAAGCCATCAGCATTTGAGGTATGAAGCGCAAAGTAGGGAAGACTGGAGAATTGATAAGCAGTTTCACAAGAACTTCACAGGACGTGTTAAGAAATAAAATAAAATAAAATAAAGTAAAGTAAAAAAAAAGAAAGAAAACGCACAAATGCAGAGGCCTTGGAACGTCAGGAACTGATTGGGCGAAGAAATGATAATTTTCCTAAATGCTGTTTGGAACAGTGGACGATATTAATGAGCCCATACACCCCGAAGGGAGAGGCAGTACATTCTTCTCTCGTTGTCAGGATCCACATCAAGTGAATGAGGCGACCTTGCAAGTGAACGTGAAGCTTCAAATTCCCACATCACTTGTCCACTTTAAAATTGACATAGAATGTTTGAAAACTAAGGAATGAGGTCTGGAGGCTGGAGGAAACGTTCATGAGTCTGCACCAGGAAGTCAGAGAGAAAGGGGTACTGGGTTAAGTGCAGTGAGGGTACCAGGTGCTGTGAGTCTCGTACGATCATCTTCACGAACAGTTGCTGTGGTCTATGGGTATGGTTCCACACACTCTGGAAAGGCAGGAACATGGATGGATAGATGTGGAGGATAGTTTGTTAAAAACGATGTTTAGGGCAGCTGATGCTGATGATATAAGGCATGTAAAAGATATGTTTATTCCGATGCAGAGGAAGGAGAAAACACCAGAGCGTTGGCGGAAATACTGTGCAGCTGACAACACTGCAACAAGGGGTGTAAAACGTTACTGGGCTGTTCCAGGGACTAATCTCAGTACTAACTAGCTATGTAAGGATGGCAACAGTTCATTGTATGGAGATCTGAGCGTATAGTAAGCGCAACTAGATCTGTTAGATACCCTGTTGGCAACACCAATGCTCCTGTGCACTCTCGCTGCTAGTGTGCTTGTTTAGAATTACTGAGTTACGGGAAGCCATACACTAAGCAGTGCATGGATAGATAACCCCTACTCTGCTACCACTGAGTTAATTTCTGGCTCGTCTATACCAGCCACATGATGGACTAGCAGCTACCCTGGAATTGATTGAATCTTCACAAGAAAATGCATTGTTGCTGTAGTACAATCCCACTGTGGTAAAGATCAGCATCATCCACATATACCTCCACACCTAGTACATTTATAGGTAGTCGATATAAACGTCAGGTGTAAATGCTAGGAGAAGATTCATTCACATACTGTCAAATTGGATACTTTAGGAAAATTTGCACTTCTTAGGACGAAGGAAATTTTACTGGTTGCACCGGATATGGAGAGCCTTGCACTGATGTCAGCAGCAAAGAGAAAGACATCAGATTATGGTATATCCTTACACCGTGGTCCAATCTGTCGCGGGGGAGAGCAAGATAGGGTTGTTTTCCAGGAGGACGGGTGCAGAAGGATGCCCACAGGACATCCAAGCAACATAACCATATTTCCAAAGACATGCTCTCACTGGACAATGTTACGTTGCAGCTTGTCGCCAGACTGTCGCGCAACATATTTTGCAATGTTGTAAGAACGTCCCATTCGTCAATGTAGTCGCCACTTTTCCGCTGCATCGTAACTGCAGACAATATTCAATACTACCCGTAACTGCCCAGCTTCTTGTCTTCTCTTTATTTTATTACAGAGAGGGGCCTGTTACTTTCTGCAGCCTTGAATGCTTCCTAGCTGGCTGATAGTAATTATTTCTGTAGAACGTGTGCTTTGCTGCGTGCTTTGCCGTTTGATAGGCCTTCCTCCCCAAGCCAGGCTGTCATTGGTTAATCATGACAAAATCTGCAGAAGTAGTAGTTCGTATAACTTTTATATAAAATTGTTGTTGGATAGAACTTGCAAGTTCTGCTGCAATTGGTCGGTGAAATTCCTACACTGGCAGAAACAGCCAAGTTTCAGAGGACACTTGCAGACAGACGCTCGAAGAGAAAACTCTCGCTGTCGGGGGATGCAAGAATAAACATGTACTGCCAGACGACCAATGCGACGACATTTGCTGCCGAACAGAAGGACGTCTCCGTAGCAGAAATGAGTACAGAGGGCGAGCTGGACTCAGTTTCCAGCCATTTCTTCCACCACCTTCCACGTTCCCACTGTATAAGAGTGGTGAGAATGAGCCGTGGATACAGTCACTAAGACGTGAGAAGGTAGTTAACTTCCATCAGCTATTTGCTTCCGTGAAGGATTTCGGCGGTTCTACTGGTGCTCGTATTTATTTTTCTATGCTCTTTCTTTAACCACTGACCATTATTGCAGTCATTGGCCATATCCACGATTTAGTCCATGATTATGCCTTTACTGTAGTCAAGCACCAGAAACAGGGTTAGATTTCACAGTATCGTTCCCTTGTCCGTGGTACACGTATCTTCATGCTTTATTGGTCAAACCATATCAATTTTGCTTCAATAAGACGTTTCTGTTGTGAAAGGTTGTTTTGTTTCTTAAATTTAGGTTTTATGTGTAACTTCCCTTATCTTTAGGTCATCAGGGATCGAATTTATACCAACTTAGGGACTATGCTACTGGACACCTGACAGCACCCGTGGTCTGCAGGCTGCACCCACCACTTCTGTTCCTATGAGGCACCGTTCCTGCCTGGCACACTCTCGCAATTACCACTGTTACACTCAGGTGACCACCACTGCCTGGGGTCATTACACCGACAGTCCTCCTTCAAACCGTTTATTGGTGACAAGAATACTATTGCTGTGATTCTTCTGGGTTACCAGCCTATCTATTGACATCTTGACATATTGAGTGTTCCTCTGGATATCACTCTCACCCATGTACAATATTTCCATAACGTGTATCGTTGTCTTCATCGGGTGCTAACTGAATCTGCCTGGTTCGCCTCCAGGTCGTTTATTGGCATTCCGCCTGAAATCAGTTCTCATTAGAATCACCCTGGGACATTCCATCATTGGTCCGTTGCATCTGGATCGTTTTGCTATAGCGTGTATCGCAAACCCACAGGCTAGCAGGCATAGGGGACTGGAGCTATAAAGACATTGGTCCACGGGGCACACAACTTGTCAGATCAAGGTAGTGTAACATAATCAAGAGAGCTTCTATACTCAGTCTTCTTCAAAAATGGATAGAAGGTCAACCAGTTCACAAAGTCTTTCCAACAGGCATTCTCCAACACACACGGTAGGAGGGCAAGATGAAGCAAAGACTAAGAGGAGACTAAACCAGCCCATGCCGAACGCTGTCTGTAACTTAACCACACCATGATCTATGGAAAGAAAGTTCTGGGGGTACAGCACCAGATACTGGGCCACTGATTATAGATAAATGTGGAAGGAAACCTCATGATCGTGACACTGGATATCAAGTCAGCAAAGCCTGGGGTCCTGCATTGGAGTTGCAGATAACGCAACAGCTGCAGCACCAAAACTCAACAGAAAGAACTGAGAACGTGGACGTTGGAGATGGAGAACTAGGTGCACCACACTGAGAATGGAAGGCAAGCTCGTTGTCAGTCTCAACGAGCCAAAAACGGAATGCTAGCTCTCAACTACGAGCACCGGACCGAAAACGGAACATCTCGGGAGCGCCTAGAACCGACCACGCAGTCTCAGACAGCACCTGGTGAAGACAACGAGTCACATTGTCGAAATATTGTGCGTGGGCGGCACTGATATTCGGCAGTACACGCGACACATCATGACGTCAATGTTACTACTAACTGAGCTCTCCTCATTCCACTCTCCTCGTGGTATTGATAGAAAGCCACCTAACGTCCTGGACGGTAACAACCATCCTGTCATTTAATGATGTCCGTGCTTCTAACTCCGTTATATTAGGTATAAAACTACCATTTCAGTTAATGTCCCTATGGATAAAAGCATTTCCGGCAGGAAACTCAGTAGCCACTCTAAAAAATCTGTGCACGTTGTAAATTCATCCACCTTTAACGAAATCATCTTCGTCGGTACGTTAAATAGTGATCTTTCTTTTTTCATGCGACCAATAATGTATGTATTAATTCCAGTAACTCAAAAATAATCATTTCCGTTCAAAAGGTAACGTATGAAATTAATGAATTAAAATAATAGCAGTTGCTAGTTTGTTAACAAGAAACCGTAAGAAAATAGTGATACAAAGTCTTCGTCTAGCCATATTACACGCCTGAACAATATACAGAAGTGATAACTGAGCAATGCCAATAAATCAACGAAATGTAGATAAGGAGGAAAGGAACCGCAAAGAACTGGATACGAAATAAATCCAGTAATGAAGTTCTTGAAGCAGAGGGAAGGAAAGCAAAATGATGGGCTGAAATCCTGCTTAAAAACATCACTTAAGGATAAATTATTGGAAAGAAGTCCATGAGGCAGATCCAAAAATGTTACGTTGGACGAGATCTATGGGATTCAAAAACTAACATATGCGGATACATATAAAACACAACAGTTGCAACAACCGTAACAGAATATGGTTATAATGGTGAAAAGTGTATTACGACAGTTACTTATGCTCGTAATTGGTTATGAGAAATCATAAATATCAGGAAACACAAAATAATTACCTTTGTTTCAAACCCTTTAATGTGCATGATCTAAACTTCGGAGACCTGAAAAAGAATGATATCTTGGTTCACATCACTGCACTAAGACCCAACAGTCAAGTTAATGGAAAACAGTTTTCTGTCTTCTTGTCGTCTCGACATAAATTGCATAAATGTGGCCACTGCCTTTCTGGTATTTTGACAGATTAATGACATTAGTGATCTGTGTATGTATGTAAGCTTACTGGCTACATGTTTTATGAACTACTAACTGCGAGCGATTAGGGCTACATACATTGGACGCGACTTTTATTGTGCATTTTCTTTTTTTTTCCATTTTTTTAAATCCTGAGTGCTTCCATTTCCTGCTAGGATTTCGCGTCCGTGCTCCCTTGTTAGCCACCGCGCGAGGAACGCAAATAATGGAAGGGAAATTTGTTGCTTGTTTGTTCGCTTGCACGATTCCAAGCGGAACGTGTTCACGGCAGAAAGGTAAAACAACCGAAACTCTGATGAACGAACTCTCTGTGAATGTGGCGAACACAAGCGGCTCAGTCTCAATAATTCTCACCGCGTTTTGTGCTGTGCAAATAAATTAACAGGGCACTGCTCTAATCTTTAGCTTAAACGTGGGCATCTGATGCATATATTGGAAACATGGTGCATATTTATCTTTGGAGGTGGTGTCTGCTTTTGACAGGTAATTATCGACATATATTTTGCGCGAGTTTATTCATTCCAATCAACAGTTACGAATCACTAGCTGCACGATCTGTATAATTCTCCGTTCCATTGAAATACTTTACATTGCAATGCATATCACAGACATAAAAAAAAGAGTATAATATTTAGTCTGATCGAAAATAATCATTGTAAACAGAGAAAAAAATTTCTTGTAGTATTACTGAGGTAATATGGATACGAGAACCTAACTTCTGGTTATCTGTATCCAATTATAATTTTCGACAGGTTGGTGGAATCCAAATACTTCAACGATAATGACAGTACTTCCACCTTTTCAATGGTACTATATATGGGGCTATTCAGTGACAGGTAAAGTAATCATATACACTATGAATGAACTAAAGCGTTCGTGTGTGGAACAACGACACTGTCAAAGTCTTGAACAAAATTCGTTGACGTTAGCTCAGTATAAATGACCACCGGAAAATTTGATTCAATCTGTGTAGTACGTGTTTACTTCTTCCTGAAGTACAGATAAGTCTAGATGTTTCTAATAACAGAGAACAGACTGTAAAGTTATGTTTCAGCCATGGCTTGAACGCAGTGGGCACTCTCCTATAAATACCTGAAACACTAAAGACGCATTTAGGGTGCCACTGTGACAGCTCAGTTTTCAGATGCGAACAAACGAAAAGGGGAAGTCATCTGACCATAGTAACTGTACCCACAAGAGCCAAATCCATTGTGATTTCTTGTACTAAATTCTTTGGAGTTTATTTTGATATCACGAGAAGACTGCATAAGCCGCAGAGTCCACGAATGCAGAGGTCCATAAGCTTAGGTAAACGGTAAGTAAATGCTCTGTAGCTGGTGCCCGTTAGCTTGTACGGTAATCAGCGATTCGCGGGAACATCCATTCACCCTTTTGGGCCACGTGGTTAGTTTGAGGCTTAATTCTGTCAGAAATTCTTCCAGTCCATATGTGGCATAACAGCAAACCAGTACTTAACAGTATTGGTTAAAAACAGTCTTGGTTGCAATTTTTTTTTTTTTTATTTTACGTCGCGTTTCGCCTTATTTAGGCATCTTCAGGTTAACTTTTCTAGATGGACGCGAGAGGCACCAAGATCTGCATAACGCGTTTCCGTTCACAGGAGCGAGTAACAGTAATTCTGTCAATTTTCTTACCGTGTAATTGATGTTGGCGGTTATACCAATAATAAGGGAGTTTTGGTTCCACTTTAGCATGCCATGTTAACCGTCGAAGGGCACGCAGAACATGCCGAACTTTGGTGACGGGAGACGAGAGAAAGACTTCTAGCTCGGCAGTTCTCAACTTGTGCACTGTCGCTCCCTCCAGTCCCTCCCCCCCCCCCCCCCCCCCTCGTTTCAGAGGGAAATTTCATTTCATTTCTAGAGGTGTTACCTGAAGTGAAAAGGGGAGTAAGCTGACATTCTATTAAGATGCATGGAGACGTGCGTGTTCGTCCTGTTTTTCCACTGACGGTAGTTCTTTAATGTGCTAACAGATATACATCAACGTAAATTTGATTTCCCAAAAATTGATACCATAATACACGAAAGCCTAGTTAAATATCATTGACTAAAATGACATTCTAATTACCAGTTCGTTTAAATTTGAAATCAGAAGAAATTAAGAAAGACATAAATACGAAACATATTTTTAAATAATATTTAGTAAAAGTTAATATTCTGCTGTAATGTCTTTAGCGTAACATTGGCAAGGGAATGCTCCAAACCGTCTAATGCTGTACCACGCTTTTAACGCCATCGAAGTGTCAGTATTCAAATGGTATAAGCTGCGTTTTCGATGTGCTACGTATGGTGTTTTAGACGGAGCACGGTTAAAATGTTGAAACGTCCCCTTTGAACATTTATACACGACTGTGCTTAACCTGATACACAATATTTTTTAGCGCAACGCAATCTGACTTTCAAAATTCCCTACAAAAGAATGGCCCTGACTAACATTAAACTATACCTTTCACAAATCACTTACCTCACAAAAATCTTCGCTACTCAAGCTACTGCAATACAGCGAGCGCCACTACTGCCAGCTAAATAAAAGATTCAAACTACTGAAGGCACTAACTACTGATAGGGGTAGTTAGCAAATGAAAGATATTAATAGAGAACAAACAATGTATTTACCTTGATATCATCATATATAAATATAGCAGTTCATGACAAATTTCAAAACTCCGCCATCTCTCTCCCCACATCCACCACTGCTGGCAGCTCACCTCCAACTGCGCAACGCTACGCGCTGTTCACAGCCAGCTGCCTAACACTACAATGGTTGAGTATTACAACAATGCAAAGCAGCCACAGACTGCACACAGCACAGCCAGTGATTTTCATACAGAGGTGGCGTTACCAAAAAAAACCTAAACAGCCTACTTACATAGCCCCCATGCTCCCCACAAAAAATTTTACAAATGGTTTTGGGCAGTGGGCAATACATATTTGTTAAAATTTTTCATAATCGTAATTACAATAACAAAGAAATCAAATGCACACACTTATTGATACAATGTTGGTCAAAAGCTAAAATTTTCTCACAGTCCATAAAGACAGTCCTGATCATTCATCACATTGCAGTGTTTTTCTCAAAGTCTGAGCAGTAAAAGAAAATGCACACGGAAGTAGTGGATTTCCATGCAGTCTTGAAGAAGTAGCGTTGTCCTTCCAATGGAAAGACAGTGCTGACTCTTGACATGCTGACAGGTAATGGGCCACAACAGAGCAAACCCACAGCGGAGTCAATCGAAGTTTGGAAGAATATCGTTTGGTAGGTCATCACAGAGCAGACCCACTGTAGTCCTGGTAGAGATTACGGTATTGGTGGGCCACCAGAGGCGCAGACCCACTGCAGTCCTTGTAGAAATAATGGTATTGATGGATCATCAAAGATGTAGACCCACTGTAGTCCTTGTAGAGATAATGGTACTGGTGAGTCATCAAAGATGCAGACCCACTGTAGTCCTTGTAGAGATAATGGTATTGGTGGGCCACCAAAGATGCAGACCCACTGTAGCCCTTGTAGAGATGGCCAGCAGCCATCTGTTGTGACTATGCAGGTGCACAATCACCATTGAAGAGTCTTGCGGATAATAGAGCAAGTCCATAACTACCACTTGTGCACTCACAAAGTTTTTGAATTGTCCTGAGAACCAGCAATGCTGTTAACCAGTCCCTTGCTGAATTATTAACACACGTGCAAACACTAACAGTCCCTACTTCTCACATATTGTCCATATACTATGACCAATAGAAACGTGTGCAGTGAAATGTAACTTACAAGTTACTTAATTTGATGACCTGGTGTCAATTACAATTTTATAACAGAAGAATACAAGTACAAAGGTACAAAATACATCATTAAAGAACATAACAATACAGATAACATTTGTAGTACAGGTTTTACAATAGAATAGAAATAAACATATACATCAGTATTACAAAAATAATTACATAAATACATACATAAAGATCAGAATAAATTTTGAAACATCAACTTCACACATGAGCATTAAAACAAAAGAGAATAAATAATGTCTAAACATCTTTACAAAGAAAATAACATATTATTAATGCAAATTATATTTGAGGATAACAGTATTCCTCATCATAGTGAATGTAGCTTAGTATTAGAAGAGAAAAAAAATTCTATGAAACAGTACACAGAGACAGGAAGAAAACAAATACACATGGGTACACAAACACATAGTGGGATAACACAAGGAAAGGACAGGGCTTCTTTTACTGCAGTATTTTGCAAACAAAACTTTCTTTACTTCTCGGAGATCTCCCTTCATTCCTCATTATTTCCAAAAAGTCCTATCAATACCTGCTTTCTCTACTATGTTCATATTTCTTTCAAAATAATTACGGATCATTGTACAATACTCAATTTGGCCCAAAACGTTTTCATATACCTTCAATGCATTTCTTTTCATTCATCACAACTAGTTTCTTATATAGTCTACCCCCTCTTAAGCTAACTTAAATCTACAGAGCTCAGATGCTAAACTAAGGGACGAGGCAATGCAGCAGCACATAAAACAATTAACGCAAACAGCAATGACAAAAAAGTGCAGATTTGCAAAAGAAGCAGCATTTTAGAAATTAGCGAAGTAATTGCAATATTACAACTAATATAAGGCAATGTGCAGCAAACAAGAAAAATAAATCAGTAGTAAACTGGCTTAGAAGAGTAACACAAGTTAAAATTCAGTAGCACTATGTCTGGCAAACAGCATAACTTATACCTAAACATGACAAAGTTCAAGCAGACAAAGTATTACACTAAAAATGGCCATGTCTAATACCTATGTCACATCTTAACACTAGAGTGATGCATCACAATTTATTCTACAAAAGAAATTAACAAGTACTTGAAAAGAAAACTATGATTGCAGTTCCTGTGAAGGTAAATGTCTTTTTGTGCTCCCTCATTTTTTTAAAAAAAATTATTATTTACTCGATCTGTAGACAGAAAATATTTATATTAGTACATCTATAAAATTTTATTTTAACCAATGCTGCAGTGCAGCTAGAAACTAGATATCAAACGAAATAAGCAATTACGCAAACCAAAGCATAAAAATATCATTCAATAGTCATGTGACATTTCATAAGTTAGTAGACATTCTCTCAACTCTCGTAGAAAGACGCTTGTCATAATCAGGTGTGCAGATGTAAAAATATTTCTCGTCATTTCATTAGGCATTTCTGTAAATATCATAAATTAAGAGCTCCACAGTGTCAACATATGTTTTCAAGTTCGACCGTGTCGTTTTTGCGATGCTCTCTACAAAGGAACGTCAATAGCGAGGATAATGGCCTCCCTTTTTTTTTCTACCTGTGCCGCTGAAAAGGGCTCGCAATAATGGCTTTTTCTCCAGGCGTCTGACACACCTGGCCACTCAGCTGGGTGCCCACGACGCATTACGTGCAGGTGGTCACTGAACTTTCTTACCGACATATTTACGACACCAGTTTCCGCTACAGTGACAGTCTCATATAAATATATTTCACAGGTCAAGAATTTGGGTTACAAATCTGTAGAAACAAACCCTATAAATATAACAGCGTCCAAAAAATTTTAGCCAGCATTGTGATACATTTACGCATTTACACACATTTCCTACCTCTTAAAGTACGATCTTGGTTTCCAACATCCTTTTTCACAAGTCAGTGTCCCTAACCGCTACTCATTACTCCTTACCTTATTACACACACACACATATATATATATATATATATATATATATATATATATATATATTCGTCGACGCTTCTTTAATATTTCATTATATGAAATATGTAGCATAATCAAATTCCTCATATAGCATCAGCTTCTTGGCCATAAACATACCTCAGCAGCATAATACACATCGTCGTCATAAAAATAACATCATAACACCTCAGTCAACTCTCAAAATCGTCGTAGCTTCCTCCAATAATTTCAAAACCTAAAAAGAATTCTCTGCTCATTTCAAAAGTGTTATCTACCTCAAACGTACTTTAAAATCATGCTCCCTTACCAAATACATCTTTGAAAGCTCTCATAGTATCACAATGGTTCCAAAACAATATGAACAGTTCACAAAGTAGAGACAAAATACAATTTCATAAGTGTGAAGTTACACAACTGTGAAATTGCGTAAACATGTGTCACTGATGTAGTAAAAAAAGTTTGTTTCTCTGTTAAATAATCAGGTAGCTGTGTAATTCTGTGTTAGAGAAATATGGTACCGATGTGTAAAGTTGTATAAGCAAATACCATATTAGCTAGGGCTCCTTGTGCTTGCCAAACGCATGGTACACAAAGTAAGCGTGTACCCCCCTGAGGATTAATGTAATTATACCCCAAGGTGTTACAGATTACGGCAATGGAATGAAATGTATCACGGAAAACTTTCTTTGCAATTCAAAAATCTTTAAAAATAAATGTTTTAAGTACAAAATTAATCACTCAAATACGTGTCTTGTAGCGCTAAACTGTGCGTCATGTTGTAAGATAATCTCTGTGGAAGTCTCGTAGTTATCGTCCTCCGAAAGCTAAGTTCTGCAGAAGTCAATGTACTTACCTCATGATAAACAAAAGTGAAATGCTTTGTGTATAGATATCGTAGTTATTACGCTTATTGGCGTGATGAAGAAAGTACTGTACAGTAACGTATTGTTGTGCCACGAAAAAGGCTGTCTCATTGTTGCTATACCACAAAAGTTACTACTAAAACATGTTTTACTTTCCAGAACAATACAGAAAACTGTGCAGATATAAAACAGAAACACTGCAACAGCAACATTGTAAATTGTCACTCATTAGTAGCGTCGTGATAAAATCGTGTAGCTCTCACATAAACTAACCTCTGTGTCATCTGGTATCTCACAGAAAGTACTTTAAACCCAGAATGTATTTTCAAGTAAACCAAAATGTTGCATTAAAATCTCATTTACCAGTATGTGTCCTATGTAAGCCTGATAGTCGTTACGTAATCGTGCAGCTAACAAGCAAGAATGTACAAATACAACACTGTGCCGTCTGATCACTATAACAATGCATTCTTAATTTCTGTTTAAATAAGTTCTCTTGATTCATGACTGGATATTTAACTTCAAAACATTGTTGCATGTTAACAGTTTCTTAAGTCTGACAAAGCTTACTAGCAATGTAAAGTGAAAAGTTTTATGGCAAAGACAAAGTTAAAAAGCAGATTATTTTTCAACAAACGGTTTTACATGTGAAATGTGGTGTAAACCTTTACTCTTCATAGTACTCAGACTTTCAACTGAAAAGCAATTGTCATGTTTTATACATCGGTAAAGAATGCTAAAATTTTTCTCAAGGCTAGCGTCTTATGTTATTTTTCTCGGAGCCAGCAGGCGCACGCGGCTGCCTGCTGTGCGAGTCATTGTCTGTCTCTTTGTTGGCGCGCGCCGTTACTGGGATTAGGACACCTAACTTCTACAAATTCACTCTGACGAGAAGGCCCTGCCCTGTTTAAATCCCGCCAGTTCTGATGCAATTCAGGTCTGTCGTTACGAATATATCGTCTGTCGTCATGTCGGTAGGTTCCGTAGTTTCTTCCTTGTCCGTCACGTGGTGGAGAATTTCTCCCTGAATCGTAGCTGTGCGCCGACCTGTTGCGTCTGAAGTTATTCTGTCTCCCTTGATAATAATTGTTTTGGTTCCCATATTGTCTGTTTCCATGGTAATCTCTATCATATTCACTACTATGGAAGTGCGATCTTTCTCTGTACCTATTATTCTGCCAACGGTTGTCATATGGGTGGTGTCTTTTTTGGTCACGATTTGTGTTGTGAGAATAGCCTTGTCACATCCAGTTATTATTTCTTTCATCATGGAATTGCGACGGATATGACCTGTAATTGTTGTGTTCCTGTTTCCGCTTTCCGCGATTGTCAGTGTCAATTTCCAGTTCTTGTAACAGTCCCTGAAAAGCCTCGATGTCTTCTTTGCAACGTCCTGCTAAAATAATATGTCGTAAATGTTCAGGTAATTTGATTAAGCAAATGCGGATGAGTTCTGAGGGGCTGTATGGGTTTGAAAGATACTGATTCTTATGCAACGTGTCTTCAAAATATTTCATAATACTGGAAAATTCAGATTGTTCGAAACGTTTCATCATTATGATGCTATGTTTTACTCGGTCTTGTGTGGCTTGAGACCAATATGCTGAGAGGAAGGCATGGTAAAATTCTCCTTCACTGTGGCAATCGTGAATGACCGATCGCATTCTTACAGCTGGTTCATTCTCTAAGTAGCCACACATAAATTCTAATCTGTGTTCTAATGACCAGTTGGGAGGAAAACAATGAGAGAATTGATGGAGCCACGCTTGTGGATGAATGTCGTTGGCAGAATTCTTAAATGTTTTGAATTTACGTGTAGTAATGAACAGCTTATAGTCAAAATCATCATGTCGGCGAGTCGCATATCGGTCATTGTTAGGTCGTGTCGGCCGTTCCATCTCAAAATTCGGTGCACATTGCCAATTTCTTTCATAACATCCGAAATGCCCAGTGTTATTATTTTGCGGCTTTTCCGTATTTCTAAGTCCCTCATCCCGTATTGGGGCGCGAGTGTCCTCTGAAATACGTAATTCTTGTATTACCTGTGTCAGCTGATCTTGTACTTCCCGGATTTCTCTTTGGTGTTGATTCAGATTTTGTTTCAGTTTCCTAATTTGTTCGCTCTCTTCTGTGTCATTAAAGACTACCGGTTTTGTGTCATTCAGATTATCATCTACCTTCGTAGATAAATTAGTGAACTGATCCTAAAGTTCGGCTACTTTCTCCGATAGTGTACTTATTTCCTCAGTGTATTTTTCTGAACCAAGTTTCAGAGTATCTACTGTGTCCTTTAAGTTTTCCTGAGATTTTGCAAGTTGCGTAACCGAATCGGTAGATGCAACTGAGTCAAATTTAGCTTGCAAGGTCTCATGATTTTCATGAACAATAGTTTGCAGTTCTTTTATGGCTGCTTCGTGATTCTGTAATGCATTTTTATGCCGCGAAAAAATAGGTTGAAAATGCTCACAAATTTGTGTTTTTACGTCGTTACAGACTTTTTGACATTTCGATTCGATTTTATGTAACTCAGTAGTTAAATCTTCACGTGTTTGTTCAAGTGTGGTGTGAAGATTTTGTTCCATTGCGTCTAACTGTTGCTGTGTTTGTCTCTGGTGTTGTTCCATTGTGTCTAACTTTTGAAGATTTTGTTCCACTGTGTCTAACTTTTGAAGATTTTGTTCCATTGTGTCTAACTTTTGTAGCATTTGATGTGTTTGACTCTGATTTTGTTCCATTTGTTTCTGATTTTGTTCAAGCGTTCTGTCTAACTTTTGTAGCCTTTGTCCCATTTGTTGCATTAACTGTAATAACAATGCACTGGTGTCTGAAACACGTTCCTCAGTGCTTTTCGGCAGTGAAGTTGCACCGGCAACATTCACATTTTGACAAGCAGAAAATGTGTCTTGACTTATTTGAGAAAACGGTGAGGACCCAAAACCTGAATCTACAGTATTTGCAAAATTGTGTCCTATCATTTCGGATTCCCGAGGCGAGCTGTTGCCGACCGATCGATCGATAATGCTTCCCTCTTCACTAATTGTTTCACTGTCCACGCCATTGTTTGCCGCCCGCTCCATTTCCCTATGCACAGTTACCAAATTACTACTTTGAACATCAGTTAATTCATTACTCGGTGGCGCTAACACACTGCTTTCATTTTCACTGTCATTTCTCAGTTTACTTTGGAGCCTAGTATTACGTTTTTCACATGCCATTATTGTCACAGTATTTCACGCGACAACACAGAAAAACACAATTTGAAGATCAAAAAATAAGAGAACACATTAACATAACACTGAAAATAATATCTAGTTAATTGCAAGCGCAGCTGCGAAATACTTGGTGCAAATCTACATGCATGCCACAACTGTTTTACTGTACAACAATGAAAAACTACAATTACAAAGGAAATTCTCTCTACAATTACGCGCTAGCAATAAACAAAAGCTACACTAATTACACAAACTACAAGAAAAAAATCAGAAGATTCCAGTGAGGTATCCTCGGCTAAGGGTCGACATATGAAACGTCCCCTTTGAACATTTATACACGACTGTGCTTAACCTGATACACAATATTTTTTAGCGCAACGCAATCTGACTTTCAAAATTCCCTACAAAAGAATGGCCCTGACTAACATTAAACTATACCTTTCACAAATCACTTACCTCACAAAAATCTTCGCTACTCAAGCTACTGCAATACAGCGAGCGCCACTACTGCCAGCTAAATAAAAGATTCAAACTACTGAAGGCACTAACTACTGATAGAGATGGTTAGCAAATGAAAGATATTAATAGAGAACAAACAATGTATTTACCTTGATATCATCATATATAAATATAGCAGTTCATGACAAATTTCAAAACTCCGCCATCTCTCTCCCCACATCCACCACTGCTGGCAGCTCACCTCCAACTGCGCAACGCTACGCGCTGTTCACAGCCAGCTGCCTAACACTACAATGGTTGAGTATTACAACAATGCAAAGCAGCCACAGACTGCACACAGCACAGCCAGTTATTTTCATACAGAGGTAGCGTTACCAAAAAAAACCTGAACAGCCTACTTACAATGTGACATGTAACCGTGACACACCCAGCGCACTTTTCAATCAAATTTTTCACAGAATGGCAAAGAAAAGAGGTGTTTCCAATATCCGAGTGAATTACTTGACCAGAGACGAGTATCGCACCATCTCAATGACAATCTATTTCAAACGCTACAGGAAATGTTGCTGACAGTAATCTCCGTCTCGAACAGTTGGAGGGGTGTAGTGTGGTTCGACGAATACTTCTTCTTTTTCCATGTGATACAAGGCATTGAGTGCACCAAAAACCCAATGAGGCATTAAACTCACCGTGTGAAGAGACCGCAGGTGGTTCAGTCACGCTTTGGATGTGGGCTTGTCTTGTCGTGAGCGGGAGACCAGGAATGGAGGTTAGGTGAGTGGCCCACTTTATGCCTGGAGGTGTTAGTGACACAGTAGTACCAGCAACAACATTAAGTTTTCGCGTTGAGTTTAAGGAGTTCTGAAGTGTCTTCAGAGCGACAGGCGGTGGCTGGACGTATGGGCATGCAGAGAAGAAATGCCGACGCCTCGAAGGTGAGACGTGACGTTGTAGGTGCAGGTTAGTGAGCCATGGTTTCGTGTTCTGCTGGCGGTAGCGCGGGAACAAAGCCGCCGCCTGCCCAGACGTTCTGCGTTACAGAGCGGCTCCCATCTCAGCGTTCTCGTAGTCAGTCCGTCTCAAGCTGAGGTAAGTACAGCCGACTGTTTTCCAGGCTGTAGGTTGTCGTGAAGACTACGCCCTGATTAACGACCACGGATTGACTAAGACTGCAGCAGTTGTTCACGAGGCGGCCAGGAAGCTGTGCGAATGCGTCGCACCTGGTTAGAGTGGAAATGGCAGCTTGCAGATCATCTGTGCCTCGCTGTGCTAAAGTAATTCGATAATATTATCGCCGAGGCGGGGCCTTTCTGCCCACGTCTGACTTTGCAGTTGAGCTCTGACGCCGAAGTGACAAACTGTTCACTAACTTGTTACCTAGCACTAGGACATTTGCGTTTCTGCTTTCATTGTTCGCAGGCAGTGTGCAAAACTGACTTCATGCCAGCCTAGAGCTTGTCTTCTCTATTGTGAGCTCACATAGTAGAACTTAAAAAAATTTAAACATCTACAGTAAAATTATTCTGTTGTGCAAGAGTACCATGAATTCGGCGCTTTAAGTCATGTTACCGCAAGTATGAACCACTACCCTCGAATCCCGTATGGCATCACCCAGGACCATAAGAGTCTCGCCAAGCCACTCCAGTATTCAATATATCTAGCCTGGTCTGTACGACGTAAAGATCTTCAGATACCATGCCCATGACTGCTTTCGCATACCTCATCTGTTGTTAATTACGTCAATACCTGAGTGTTATTCAGCATACCCTGTTCTAAGTTTGTTAGTTCTGTGTTACGGCACCATTATAAATGCTGCCACTTCACTACTTGTCCCAGCGTATAATTTCTGTCAGATTTCGACAATATCGGTGGTCCGAAAGACAATCTTCAGTAGCCTGTCAACTGTGTCCAATCATCCTCTCTTCATATGTATGGTTCAAATGGCTCTGAGCACTATGGGACTCAACTGCTGAGGTCATTAGTCCCCTAGAACTTAGAACTAGTTAAACCTAACTAACCTAAGGACATCACAAACATCCATGCCCGAGGCAGGATTCGAACCTGCGACCGTAGCGGTCTCGCGGTTCCAGACTGCAGCGCCTTTAACCGCACGGCCACTTCGGCCGGCTCTTCATATGTATACAGAGCACTGTTTGTGACACAATGTATATACTATATGCTGCAACTGTTCTCATAATCGCTTGTAGAAGAGATGTAGTCCTTGGTAATCTCTTCGTACTTCCTCAAACACTCCCTTCCTTTTGGCCTCAAGGTGTAATTTTGCAAACGCTTGCTCCAGGCTCCATATTTCGTTCCTCACTTCCCAAGCGTTGTTTGTCAATGTCACTGCCATCAGTCGATGATCTGAATCACATATTCCTGTCTGGAATACAGAAAAATAACGAACAAAACATGTCCCTCGACAACTTTTATCATGTATCATAGTTAATCTGAGAAACATAAACACTCTCAAAATATACATGGGGTCCCGGAGGAGGTTCGAGTCCTCCCTCTGGCATGGGTGTGTGTGTTTGTCCTTAGGATAATTTAGGTTAAGTAGTGTGTAAGCTTAGGGACTGATGACCTTAGCAGTTAAGTCCCATAAGATTTCAAACACATTTGAACATTTTTGAAAATATACATGGTAAACTACCAGCCTACTTGCAATATCTTATTGTGTTTATATATGGTGTGCGTGCACGTTTCTGTATCCTAACTCTTCTTTTTGCCTCCTACTTCTTTCCTGGTCGTATCATAGGTAATTGCAATAATACATCTAGAGCAAATTTAGAAGAACAAATGGCCTAACGTGAAAAGTTGTTGCCCATATTTCCAATTGTAGCTTAACGTTTACCGGTGATGTCATTTCCACAACTTGATCCTGCCTCTGCTATCGAATATCCTTTAATGTTTTAGCAGAGTTCCTTAAGAGTTCCCCAGTTTTGCCTATCTTCATTTCAAGACCTTCAAATGGTGCTATCATCATATTTCTGCAAACTACTTTATATGACGAGAGCCCAACGGTATCATGCCCTTTGAATTATATGCAGCCACGACATGTAGTATGTAAACATCCCAGTCAGCATAATGACTACTGATGAATAACTTCCTCGTTTCTGACATGATATCCCGCAGACAGTGGGCGAAGGGCATCAGGCAGATTCTAAACTGCCAGATTCCAAAAAGCTTAAATTTGGCATTATTTTGCTAGCCAGCTCAGCTGTCGTTTCAGCTATAGTAGCGGTTTTGCACCCTAAGACAAGGATTCAGCTCCGCCTGTGAGCAACCGCGTCATCATATTGAGTTCTTCCGCCGTATCGGCAATTTCACAACGTTGGCATTACTGTAAATGTGTCGCAACTTCTTCCTCCAGAAGCCCTGTCGGGCGAATCCTGCATTGTCAGCTTGTTGAACACTGTTTCTTGCACACTGAATGTGTGTACTTGTGAGGCGACACCTAGTTACCAAGGTAGCCCGTATTGCACCCTTATGGGGTGGTTTTTCTGCGACACGAGCCACCTGCTTTTCCAGATGGACCTGTTTTGTGGCAGTATTAAAAAAAAAAAAAAAAAAAAAAAAAACAAGATTTCCCCTCACGCTTAACTCTACAATTTTTATCACTACGTAATACAACGGATGTATGGTGAGATGAAGCGTCATAAACATGACGAAGGTTTGTAAACCAGTGTGCATTACTAAGGATAGTCCTTTAAGAGGTAATACCTCTTTGTCCTCATTCGAGCATTAAATGAACCTGCCAGTAATGAGTGGTCCAGAGTTTTACGAACCAGTAGTAGGTGAAGGATCTAGAGGTATTCTTCTGCCCGCTGTGTATCGCCCCTGTAGAATCCGTGAAGACGAGACTTGACTAAATAGGGCATGCATAGAGGTATTTAAGCAGTCATCTTTCACGCAATCTATGAGCGATTAGAACTGGAAGAAATTCTATTATATGGAGCCGTGCTAAGTATGCAACTTCACTGCAGTTCGTAGAATGCGGTTATTCAAAAAGAAACGAGCCGGAGGCTGAAAAATGAAAACCGCTGAAATGATCTCAGTGCCATTGCCTACTGAAGAACGTGTGGTGCCTACAAGAGCACTTAGGCCCCAAAATCGCCGCTAGACGTGCATGTGCACACATCCACGTAACAACAGATCGAGCACTTGCACGTATCGACCGCCCTTAGCCTTCACTTGTGCTGCAAATAGAGGAACTGAGGTTTCACAAGAATAGAAGAGAAGTGTGTTCCCTGACAGCGGTAGGAGTGCGGGGAACAGAAATCCACCAAACAAGTGTACGAAGAACACTCCATGTCCGTTGCAAGTGTGATGGAGCAGTAAAAGCGTTTCAAGGAGGACAGATGTCGTTGGCCGATCACGAACGACCTGGAACACAACACTGCACTATCCATACCATTGTCCAGAAGATGAATGTCATCATTATTGAAGATCGGCGAATTACGACGGCAGCCATTGCTCAAGAGTTGGAGTGAGTGATTGAATTACAACGGACATTAAGTGCTCTCCGTAAGCTGGCGCCTTTCATTCATGAATTTCCGTTCCCTGCACTCCGACTGCCAGGGAACATACTATAACCATTTGCTTTTGTTACGAATCCTCAATACCCGCGTTTTCAGCGCTACTGACAGCACTGGAGGGTCGACAGCGGCACGTGGCCGCTCTGTCGCCACGTGGGTGTGAGCCCACGTCCCTCCAGCGTGGAGTTCGAAGTTTCACCAGCGTTATACCATTACATCTTATTACGATCCCTTCAGAGGTTTTGATCTTAGAACTTTAGTTCATTTCTTTTTGAATAACTTTCATACGTACGAGGGTGTGTTGAAAAGTAACCTAATTTTTACGTGAAAACTAGTAAAGCTTTTTAAATAAGACAAACGTTAATAACATTCAACGCCTTTATTATTAACGTCTACATGTTTGCAGCCTTCTTCCGCTAAGGGGCTCCGAAATAAAGTGTGTAACAGTTTGGTGTGTTACGTAACTATTCGGTGTGTGACAAACAGAGTGCTGCAACCGAGTTTCGAATTCGAAGAATTATGGAGAACCCTCTCCTTCAGCGTGAGCACTGCGACATCTACAACAGTCCCAAAACTGGGAATGACTGTCATCGACTATCCTCCGTACATTCACGACTTGGCCCCATCGAATTTTCATCTGCTTCCAAAGCTTAAAGAGCGTCTTCGAGGACTTCACTTTAATGGTAATAAAGTGGTGCAAACAGAGGTGAGGTTGGGGCTCCGTGAATAAACATTCCAAAGTGGTGGTACCAACAAACTGGTCTCTCATTGGGAAGTATATTTTCGTTGCCAGGGTAAGTAAGTTGAGAAATAAACATGTAGAAATGAAAAATAAAGAGGTATAATTTTAAGAACTTGTGTTTTACACACATCAAAAAAAGTTCTGCATCACGTCGGTTCCGAGAGTTCCGGAAACTGTACAGGAAACTGAATAGAGATCAACATAAACATCATTTTCGCTCTTTTTATTGCTCATGAAAATCACAAATTGCATTTTGTACTACCATACAGTGAGAACTTCAGAGATGGTGGTCCAGACTGCTGTACACACCGGTATCTCTAATACCCAGCAGCACCTCCTCTAGCATGTCTTAGCCAGGTGTTAGAGGATATAGGTTCCCTGTGAAAGGGTTTCACAAAGCAGGATCATGTGATGATAGTGGTGGAGTGGGAAACAGTATTGATAGGGATCAGGGCTACAGTATTGAGTGTGACCTGGTGAAAACAGCCTCGACAACGACCCATACCAATGTTGGGCTGGTGCCTGCTTTCGTGCGGCATGATCAGCCCCAGTTGAACCGCTCTGTCAGGAGGGTAAATATGGAGTTGGATCAGTTGCGTAGGGCGGCCACTCTGTCAGACATTGGATTGGTTCCTGCCGAGGCTATTGATAGGGGGGATTTCACAAGGCATGGCCTACACCTCAATAGGAAAGGGAAGGGTAAACTGGCAGGGTTGTTAGCGAAATCCATAATGGGGGACACTAGTACTCATGGATGTACCTCTTTTGTACACTAATATCAGTGTCCAATGAGAAGTTCAGGCAGGCAGTTGCTAAAGAGGTCCAAAACACAAAATTCTCACAACAGGAAAGTATATAATAATGTTACCATATTAACCAAAATATTGGTGGATTAAAGAAAAAAGTAGATTCTCACAAAAGTAAAGTAAAAAACAATGTTACCATTTTTCAGCAAAATATCCTGGAATTGAAGAATAAAGAAGATGAGCTCCCGGTTTCTTTAGATATTGAATCTTATAATGTAATAGATATACTATGCCTGTCTGAGCATCACATTGTGTCTGATATAGAAAAGGTAAATATCAGTGGTTATAAACTAGCTACACACATGAGTAGAGAGAATAAGGTGAAAGGATGAGTTGCCATAAATGTCAGAAGTTATCACTGTGTAGAAAGCTTAGATACAAAAAAGTTTTGTCTAGAGCAACATATAGAAGCATGTGCCTGTCAACTTAAACTGAAGGAGGGCTCTTTTATAATTGTAACAGTATATAGGTCCCATTCAGGAAACTCAATTATTCATGGAAAACTTGGACTCCTTGTTGTGCTATCTGTCAGATAGGGGAAAGCATATTATTGTATGTGGGGACTTCAATGTTGATTCACTGAAAGAGTGTAATAGTAAGAATGTCCTGGAAGTGTTGCTCAGTTCTTTCAATTTGACATCTGACGTTAATTTTCCTACACGGGTAGTAAAGTACAGCAGCATATTGATAGATAACACTTTTATAGACCAAGATAGGTTCAAAAACATAAATTGTTGTCCTGTAGAGAATGGCCTTTCTGATCATGATGCTCAGCTAGTTACAGTATATGACATAGCTCCATTCAGTAATTCAAAACTACTCTCCAAAGTTGTGCATTCAATTAATGACTCAACAATTAGAAATTTTAGAGAAAATCTTCAGCAGTTAGATTGGGATGAAGTGTATAATGAACCCAATGCTAATTTTAAATATAAATTATTTCATGATACACTTGTAAGAGAATTTGAAAACTGTTTCCCCAAGAAAGTAGTTAAATCTAATTATAAGAAACCATTCAAAAAAAACCTTGGCTTACTAAAGGAATAAAAATATCTTGTAACCACCAAAGGGAACTGTGTCTAACAACAAGAATGAGTAATAACCCAGAAACAGCCAAATGTTATAAAAACTACTGCGCTACATTAAGAAAGTTTATTAAAAAGTCCAGAAGTATGTGCATCATGTCTGAGATTAATACCTCTGATAACAAAATCAAAACAATTTGAAATATTATTACAAGGTAGACAGGGCAACCAAGAGTACAGGATGATGGCATCACCATAAAAGCGAATGGAAACTTGATAAACAACAAGCCGGAAGTCGAAAACATTTTGAATAACCATATTTTAAATGTTGTAGAGAAAATAGGATCTAAATGTTCATTAGAAGAAGCAAGGCAGTTAATGGATGAGGCCTTATCCACACCATTTGATACAATTGAAATTCCACCCACCTCTCCTTCTGAAATTAGGAAGATAATAAACTCAAGTATAAAAGCTCACATGGAATTGATGGCATTTCCAGCAGGATACTAAAAGCTTGTTCCCAAGAAATAAGTGGGATTCTTAGCCACATATGTAATAGCTCTCTGAAGCAGGGTATTTTCCCAGATAGACAGTATGCCATTGTTAAACCACTGCACTTTGTAATTCATGGAATACTTCTAGATAAGCTCAAGTACTGTGGTATGAATGGGACAGTGCTCAAATGGTTTAAATCATACCTAACTGGAAGAGTGCAGAAAGTTGAAATAAGCAGTTAACATAATATGCAAAAAACTGGTGATTTCTCAAAATGGGAAACAGTAAGGAATGGGGTGCCACAAGGTTCAGTCTTGGGTCCTCTGCTGTTCTTAATATATATTAATGACTTTCCATTCTATATTCACGAAGATGCAAAGCTGGTACTTTTTGCCGATGATACAAGTATAGTTATCACACCCAACAGATAAGAATTAACTGGTGAGATTGTAAACGATGTTTTTCAGAAATATATATTCACTTACGAAATTTGTTATTAACAATCCGAACGAATTCAAAAGTAATAGCAGTGTACATGGCTACAACACTAGGAGAAAGGATGATCTTTACTACTCAAAGTTAAATCTAACTTTGTCTCAGAAGGCACAAAAGTCTGACATATAGCCATATAGCATTTAAAAGGAAATTAAAAGAATTTCTTAATGGAAACTCCTTCTACTCAGTAGTTGAATTTTTGGATATAGTAAGTGGGTAATTTCCCCAACCCCCACAAAAAAATAATAATATTAAGTGTCATGTAATATTTTGTGTAATGTAATATCTCGTATAGACACCTTTTATTAACCTGACACGCTTCACATAATTACGAAGTGTCGTATTCATGATCTATGGAACATGTAATAATCTAATTTAATGTAATCTAATCTTGCATTAATGCATGCTTGTATTCGTCGTGGCATACTATCCACAAGTTCGTCAAAGCACTGTTGGTCCAGATTGTTCTACTCCTCAGCTGCGATTCGACAAAGGTCCCTCAGAGTGGTTGGTGGGTCACGTCGACCACAAACAGCCGTTTTCAATCTATCCCAGGCATGGTCGGTAGGGTTCTTGTCTGAAGAACACGCTGCCACTCTAGTCAAGCAAAGTCGTTCTCCTGAAGGAAGTCATTCACAAGATGTGCGCACGATGGGCACGCGAATTGTCGTCCACGAAGACGAGTGCCTCGCCAATATGCTGCCGATGTTGTAGCACTATTGGTCGGAGAATGGCATTCATGTATCGTACAGCCGTTACGGTGCCTTCCATTACCACCAGCGGCGTACGTCGGCCCTCCATAACGCCACCCCAAAACAGCAGGTAACCTCCACCTTCCTGCACTCGTTGGACGATGTATCTAAGGCGTTCAGCCTGACCAGGTTGCCTGCAAACACGTCTCCGACGATTGTCTGGTTGAAGGTTCAAATGACTCTGAGCACTATGGGACTTAACATCTGAGGTCGTCAGTCTACTAGAACTTAGAATTACTTAAACCTAACTAACCTAAGGACATCACACACATTCATGCCGGAGGCAGGATTCTAACCTGCGACCGTAGCGCTGGTTGAAGGCATATGTGACACTCATCGGCGAAGAGAACGTGATGCCGATCCCGAGCGGTCCATTTCGCGTGTTTTTGGGCCCATCTGTACCGCGATGCATGGTGTCATGGTAGCAAAAATGGACTTCGCCGTGGATGTCAGGAGTGACGTTGCGCGTCATGTAGCCTATTGTGTACAGTTTGAGTCGTAGCACGACCTCTTGTAGCTGCACGATAAGCAATATTCAACATGGTGGGGTTGCTGTCAGGGTTCCTCAGAGCCATAATCCATAGGTAGCCGTCATCCACTGCAGTAGTAGCCCTTGGGCGGCGTAAGCGAGGCACGTCATCGACAGTTCTTGTCTCTCTGTATCTCCTCCATGTCCGAACAACATCGCTTTGGTTCACTCCGAGACGCCTGGGCACTTCCCTTGTTGAGAACCCTTCTTGTCACAAAGTAACTATGCGGAAGCGATCGAACCACGTATTGACCGTCTAGGCATGGTTGAACTACAGACAACACGAGCCGTGTACCTCCCTCCTGGTGGAATGACTGGAACTGTTCGGCTGTCTAACACCCTCCATCTAATAGGCACTGCTCATGCATGGGCCGCGCAGGATTAGCCGAGCGGTCTAAGGCGCTGCAGTCATAGACTGTGCGGAGGTTCGAGTCCTCCCTCGGGCATGGATGTGTGTGTGTTTGTCCTTAGGATAATTTAGGTTAAGTAGTGTGTAAGCTTAGTGACTGATGACCTTAGCAGTTAAGTCCCATAAGATTTCACACGCATTTGAACATTTTTGCCCATGCATGATTGTTTACATCTTTCGGCGGGTTTAGTGACGTCTCTGAACAGTCAAAGGGATTGTGTCTGTGATACAATATCCTCAGTCAACGCCTGTCTTCAGAAGTTCTGGGAACCGGGATGATGAAAATCTTTTTTTGATGTGTATATCAAGGGTTTTCACATAAAATATCCGGAGGCATTACTTTTCAGTACGACCTCGTAGGTGTAGATGCATCGTTCAACGTGGTCTTCGAGCCACTTTGCATCACGGCATTTTTTATATTAAAAATCATTAACTAATGAATGATAGAAGAAAACCTAAGAACTATTGGAATCTGGCATTTGTCCACCGTGTTGCCGAGCCATACAACATGAATGAATTCAGTAGCTAACTAAAAAGGAAAGCTTAACTCTGTGATCAGGTTGAAAGGACCGACTGGTCGCCGGGTCATCTTCTGCCATTTTGCGTCACGTGGACGGAGTGTGAAGGTCTTTGACGTCAGCACACACATCTCTCGACGGTTGTCGGCCCTCCGGATCTTGGTGTCGTTAAATCTCATTCAACTAGCTTGTAAACTGTCATCATGATGCAATGAGGATTCCGTTCCAAACCTCCCATCAGGAAAAGCTCCCTGGTAGTACCGGAAAAGGAACCCAGGTTCTCCATGTAGATTCAACAGATGATTAGGTGATACGAAAGAAAATCCTACATTTAAAACTGGATCGGCACAATAGCCCATTCATTGAAGGGGAATATTAAAGAAAAAATGATCCATTGTAGCACGAAACCTATGTTTTAGTTTCCGCCATATATTTATAGTGGGCTCGTTTCTGTCTGAGACTTCGCTAAACTTGCAAGATGGGCACTCACAGAATCTCACTGTCTCTGGAAAAACGACAACGGTTTTATTTTGACATGTCATCCGGAAAAGGATTACTCTCAGCTGTGTTTCCCTTCCCCTTGCCCAGCTCTAATGCCATATTTTGCTTCAGAACGCGGTGCAGCTGACGCCGCCAGTTCGCTCTTCCTTCCGGAACGACCCGATTTAAATCCCGCCTGTGCCGGCCCAGGGAGGCAGTCAGACAGTGGAAAGCTCTCGCACTCGTCGCCAAGTATCGGCAAAAGTTGGTGACCGCCGCGACACTGGAGAGCGCTGCATCGATCCAGCGGCGCGGTGTGGCGTGGCCCTGCCTACACGGTCGGCTGCGACCGGCGCGGCGTCTGCAGGCGCACGCCCTCCAGAGGCTGCAGGATGGTGGCTGCAGGCTGGGTCACCGCCGGCCCCGTGAAATGTTGTCCCGAAAGCAGGTTAAGCGGCTGTTCCCTCTATTGGACCGGGATTGCGTTATATTTCAGGCCCTGTAATTAAAAGGCGCCTCGGCGGCAGCGCCAGCTGCGGCCCGCCTGCCTGGTCCGGCAGTCTGCGGGTCGCTGGCGCTCCAGGGCCACCACGGTGCAGGTGGCCGTACCGAGCGCTCATAATGAACGGTCTCGCGGTTTAGGTACGTTTACAAGTGGAAGCTGCGCAACCAGTGGGTACGCCAGACAAGAGGCGTATGCAAACGTTAGCGTAGCAAGTAACCTCTTCCAGAAACTACAATAAAAATGTTCTTCTTAGTTTATTCGTCTTGAGTAGTAATGGGCTATCTGTATTAATTATTTGAGGGGAGGTGAATTTTTTAGACGAGATCGCTTGTAAACAATATTTATCGTCAATTATGGGTTTCAGTAAGCACGGTTACCAACTTCAGATCTCGATAAAAGGTTATTAAATATCTTTTTTCGAAAACATTTACAGGTATGTGAGGGACGAGATGAACGATGTGCCGGCAAGTCAAGACAAAACAACAATGTACATTTGGCGAAATACCCTGTATATTGTGGTTTTTACCTGGATTTCATCGTTCATTTCGTCCCTCACATACCTGGTAATATTTTAGAAAGAGTACTGTACTGCTGGTACAGATGACATAACCATCTTTGATCGAGATCTGAAGGTAATAACCATGCTTAGCGAGAATGGTAATCGACAATAAAAATTGTTTGGATGCTATGTTGGCTAAGAAGTTCACATTGTCTCAAATAAAAGTTCTTATATTGTGCAATGCTGTGTACATTTACCACTTCTCAGAGCAGTGGGAAACATCCTAGGTCTAGCTACTCTTGAAACTACTTAAGTCTCATTCGTGTCCCGTATCTGACCAATTCATTTGATGTAAATTATTCTGAAACACTATGCAACGACATCATCAGTGCAATGGGACCGAAGGTAAATTGCTTTAGGAAAGTGCTCAGAAACAATTTAATCTATCATATTAGTATTTAAAACCGAAATACACGGTACTGATGGTTCAAATGGCTCTGAGCACTATGCGACTTAACTTCTGAGGTCATCAGTCACCTAGAACTTAGAACTAATTAAACCCAACTAACCTAAGGATATCACACACATCCATGCCCGAGGCAGGATTCGAACCTGCGACCGTAGCGGTCGCTCGGCTCCAGACTGTAGCGCCTAGAACCGCACGGCCACTCCGTTTCCACAGTATATTTAATTTATATTTCGTTGTGAACCACATTTTTGGTTTCTAGAACATCATCCGACCAGACTAAGCAGCAGCAGCCGGAGTTTATTGCTCTAAAGAATATTATTTTGCAAACGATATGTGACCTTCGCAATAGCTTCATAGCAGCGGTTGCCAATGGGACAGCCCCCAGAATGAATCCATTGCATCCAAAAAATACGTTTATCGAAGTTTTAATTACATAATCGTTTTCATTTGACAAAATAATCAAGTTTGTATAGCAAAAGATGCTCTTAGGCCGAGATCACGATATACTGAATATCCCTAATGTAATACCTAACAACATACTGAATGGTCTAATAAACACACAGACCAGAAAACAAAACATCAGCATTGACTCACAAAAATGGCTTAGTCTGGTCTTGCACTTTAAGCTTAGTCGACAGTTGGAAGTACATGCTTCTCCATCCAGTTCAGAGGGCCAAGCACCCGTTCCTGTGTTCTAAACAATCCGTTTTCGTCTCCCATGAAAGGAGGATGTAAACTGGCCACTCACGTGGCTTATTTTCCTTCTTCAAGCTATCTACCGTTTCTATCTTAATCACTGCCGTTTGCTTAATTTCACTGAGATACTTGTGATAATTTCCAAGTAAATTTACACAACAGATATTCGAGTAATAATATGGATCAGCTATGCTGTCTTCGTTGTATTTCTCATGTAGGAAGGACAGTCATACTCTATGTGATTAAAAGTATCCGGACACACCCAAAAAAATACGTTTTTCATATTAGGTGCATTGTGCTGTCACCTACTGTCAGATGCTCCAAATCGGCGACCTCAGTAGCCATTAGAGATCGTGAGAGAGCAGAATCGGGCCCTCCGCGGAACTCACGGACTTCGAACGTGGTTAGGTGATTGCGTGTCACTTATGTCATCCGTTTGTACGCAAGATTTCCACACTCCTAAACATACCTATGTCCGCTGTTTTCGATGTGATAGTGAAGTGGAAACGTGAAGGGACACGTACAGCACATAAGCGCACAGGCCGATCTCGTCTGTTGACTGGCAGAGACTGCCGACAGTTGAAGAGGATCGTAATGCGTAAGAGGCAGACATCTATCCATACCACGACACAGGAATTCCAGACTGCATCAGGATCCACTGCAACTACTATGACAGTTAGGTGGGAGGTGAGAAAACTTGGAGTTCATGGTCGAGCGGCTGCTCGTGTCGGTAAATGCCAAACGACGCCTCGTTTGGTGTAAGGAGAGTAAGCATTGGACCATTGAAGAGTGGATAAATGTTGTGTGGAGTGACGAATCACGGTACGTAATGTGGCGATCCGGTGGCAGGGTGTGGGTATGGCGAATACCCCGTGAACGTCGTCTGCTAGCGTATGTAGTGCCAACAGTAAAATTCGGAGGCGGCGGTGTTATGGTGTGGTAGTGTTTTTCATGGAGGGGGCTTGCAACCCTTTTTGTTTTGCATGGTACTATCACAGCACAGGCCTAATTGATGTTTTAAGCACCTTCTTGCTTCCCACTGTTGAAGAACAATTCGGGGATGGCGATTGCATCGTTCAACACGATCGCGCACCTGTTCATTACGCACGGCCTGTGGCGGAGTGGTTACACGACAATAACAGTCCTATAATGGACTGGTCTGCACAGAGTCCTGTACTGAAAATCCTATAGAACGCCTCTGGGATGTTTTGGAACGCAGACTTCGCGCCAGGCCTCACCGACCGGCATCGATACCTCTCTTCAGTACAACACTCCGTGAAGAATGAGCTGCCATTCGCCAAGAAACTTTCTACCACCTCATTGAACATATGCCTGGGAGAGTGGAAGCTTTAATCAAGGTTAAGGGTAGACCAACACCATTTTGAATTACAACATTACCCATGGAGGGTTCCACGAACTTGTAAGTTTTTTTCAACCAGGTGTCCGGACACTTTTGGTCACATATAGTTTAGGATAAGAGAGACTAAGCGGTGTGCGAAGCTCTTTCTCGCTCCGAATGTGAATCGAATGCAAGATAACAAAAAATTATTGTCACAGAGCCGAAGTACTCTGAGACGAACAAAAATGAGGTTTTTATTCATACACAATAATTCCAACGATCTGGAATGAAATTTCCAATCTTCAACGGAGTGTGCGCTAATATGAAACCCTGGCAGATTAAAATTGTGTTCCGGAGCGAGACTGGAACTCGGGACCTTTGCTTTTCGCAGGCAAGTGCTCTACTATTTCTTTCCCCCTTTTTTTCATTTTGTTCGTTGTTGAGCGGTGTGTGTGGTCTTTGCGGACGTCACGTGACATACGGTCAAGTTCGTTTGTTGATCCTTCCACTCAGTTTTTTTTATTACAGAGGCCAACCAGCTCTCTGACCGAACACGCTGAGCTACCGTGCCGGCTATATCTGAGCTACCCAAGCACGACGCACGTGCCGATCTCACAGCCTTAATTCCATAGTACCTCGTCTCCTACCTTCCAAACTTCACAGAAGCTCTCCTGCGAACCTTGTAAGACTAGGTAAGACGAGGTACTGGCGGAAGTAAAACTGTGAGGACGTGGCGTGAGCCGTTCTTGGGTAACTCAGATGGTAGAGCACTTGCCCGCGAAAGGCAAAGGTGCCGAGTTCAAGTCTCGGTCCGACACACAATTTTAATCTGCCAGGAAGTTTCAATTCCAATGACGTCATCGCGATTCATGATGGTCCCACGGACAGTATAAACGGCGATACATGGTTCTTCATAGGGTGTGGGACCACTACAGACTGCGATGCATGTTCCTCGTATTTCCAAGCTGGCCACAAGGTAACAGACCAGTTCTTATGGCAGGGCAGTTCAATTCCTCCACCAGCTTCGTTGACAAAAGCTGGATTGCCGTTGGTGCGCGTGGACATGCTGCAGTATATCTCCCCAGCGCATCCTACATCAACAGCATTTAAATTGGGCGGATGGCCACGTCAGTCGCTCGGTCGAATGTCCTCTCGTTCTGAGATTTCTTACAGTTGTGCTGTTCGATGCAGTCACTCTTTGACATCCATAAAAATGAAGTCAGAGCCAAATACACCTCTCAAAAGACCCACCAGGGAAAGGAGTACAGTGTCACAGTGACACTGATCGGCGAGTGTACCGTGTTCAAAAGATTTGGAGGTCAAAACGACGATTCAACATTATGCCTCCCCTTGCCATACCACCTGGACTAGCGAAATAAATGTTTTCAATAAAGTCCCTTGGTGACTGCCTGTACCCAACTCTCACCACATTAGGGTGCAGGCCCTTCATTACCGGAGTGTAGAAGTAGTCGAAGAAGGAGAACATAATTATACTTGTATTTGTGTTTGTTGTGATATCTTAGACTTTTTAAACGAAATAATATTCGCTGACGACTGTACTTCTCATTATAATTTTCTCTCTTATAATTTGGGCCCTTCGGTCATTTGCAAGTGGTCACAGGAGTTAAAATTCCAGCTTTAGCCAACATTAATAAAACGAATAAAAATGTTGTGAAACTCTACGCCTCTTACCAGCATTCGTTACATACACCATATTAAGTAGTGCAGTCTTAAATCCTCTGTTATTGCAGTGTGGCTTGACACTAGTCCACGAAATTGTATTTATTGGGACAGCAGAATCTCTTAGAATTTTTTGAGTGTCACCATGGTTGCATAGACTGTTTCAATAATTTCAACAAAGGTCGAAGCTGCAGTCAGGGACGGTCAATAGCGAATGTAATGTCATTTAATGATGTAAAAATTGTTGTCAAAAGTACGCTGTGTGAATTGAGTATGCTGCAACGTTATCGACGATCTCTGAAAGACTTTGAGTCCGTCTTTATTAGAGTCATCAGTCTTCTGACTGATTTAATACAGCTCGCACGAATTCTTTACCTGTGCCAACCTCTTCATCTCAGAGTAGCTCTTGCACGCAATGTTCTCAATTATTTGTTGGATATTTTTCAAACTTTGTCTTCCTTTACAGCTTTTACCCTCTACAGTTCCCTCTAGTACCATGGAAGTTACTCCCTGATGTTTTGATAATCATATCATCCTGTCTCTTCCTCTTGTAATTGTTTTCGATGTGTTCCATTATTTGCCGTTTCTGCTGAGAAAATCCACATTCCTTATCGTATCAGTCAACCAAATTTTCACATTCTTCTGTAGTGCCACATCTCAAATGCATCGACCCTCTTGTCTTCCGGTTTTCTCATTGTCCTTGATTCATTATCATACAATGTTGTGCTCCAGACGCACATTCCCAGGAATTTCTTCCTCAGATTAAGAAATATGTTTGATACTAGTAGATTTCTGTTGCCTAGGATTGCCCTGTTTGCCAGTGCTTTATATTAATAGACTTCTGTAGACCAGGAACGCCTTTTTTCCTTATGCTAGTCTGCTTTTTATATTTTCCCTGCTTCCTCCGTCATGGGCTATTTTCCTTTCAATGTAGCTTAACTTCGTCTACTCCGTGATCAGCAATTTTGATGTTAAGTTTCTGGTTATTTTCATTTCTGTTACTTCTCATTACTTTCGTGTTTCTGTGGTATACTCTAGTCCATATTCTGTACTCATAGACTTCATTCCATTCAACAGGCTCTGTAATTCTTTTTCAACTTCACTGAGGATACCAACGTCATCAGCGAATCTCATCATTGACATCCTTTCACCCTGTATTTTTTATCCCATTTCTTTCATTTCCGTCGTTACTTATTCTATGCGTAGATAAAACAGTAGGGCCGAAGTCTGAATCCCTGTCTTACACCCGTTTTAATCCGAACAGTTCGTTCTTGGTCGTCCAGTGTTATTGTCCTCTCTTGATTCTTGTACACATTGTATATTAGACGTCGATTCTAGTAGCTAACTCCTGTTTTCTGAGAACGTTGAAAATCTTGCGCCATTTGAAACTGTCGAACGCTTTTTTCAGGTCGACAAGTACTGTGAATATATCTTGACTATATCACGTTTTTCTTCAGTTCTGCTTCGTTTATCAAGCCTAGATGCCTCTATGGTACCTTTAACTTTTCGAAAGCCATCCTGTTAGTCATCTCTAACACATCTTAAGTTTTCCGTTTTTATGTATATTATTCTTGTCAGAAACTTGAATGCATGAGCTGTTAAGTCGATTATGTGATAGATCTCGTAGTTCTCTTACTATCGTCGGAATTATGAAGATGGTGCTTTTTTGAAAGTCTGATGTTATGTTACGTGCCTCATAGATACTACTCAGTCGTTTGGTTGACATTTTCGCCAGTCTTTTTAAAAATTCTGAATGAATTTTTCCTATCCCTTCTACCTTATTTGATCTCAAGCCTTCCATAGCTACTTTAAATTCTGACTCTAATATTGGATCCACTATCTCTTCCGTATCAACTATAATTTCTTCTTTTATCACATCATGAGACAATTCTTTCCCCTGATATAGGCTTTCTGTGCACTCTTTCCACTTATCCGCTCCCTCATCTGTGTTTAATAGTGGAATTCCCGTTGCACTCTTAATGTCACCACCCTTGCTTTTTATTTCATCGAAGTTTGCTTTGAATTTTTTCATGCTGAATCACTCCTCCCAACGATCATTTCTTTTTCGATTTCTTCAGACTTTCCCTGCAGCCATTTCGCTTGGCGTCTCTTCACTTCCTACTTATTTCGTTCCTATGTGATTTATACTTCTGTATTCCTTTCTTTCCCTGAATATTTTTGTCTTCTTTCTTTCTCCTGTGCCCAGGGTTTCCTCACAGTAACCTACCTTGTACCCATCTACGTTTGTCCAACATTGGCGATTATTCTTTACGGAGGTGTCTGCTCCTCTTGAACTGAACGGCCTCTTGGGGTATTGCTTGTCGCGGTATCCACACCTTTAGTGAAGTTGAAACGCGTCTCCTCATACCTCAGTACTTCCGTATCCCACTTCTTTGCGCAATGATTCTTCCTGATTAATCACTTAAACTTCAGCCTACTATTCGTCACAAGTAAATGGTGATCACAGTCTATATCGCCTCATGGGTACGACTTAAAATCGCATATCTGATTTCATAATCCCTGACTGATAGTGATATAATCCAGCTGCAATCTTCCAGTGCCTGCACAAGTATTACAAGTTCGCCTCATCCTCTTGTGATTCTTGAACAGAGTATTCGTTATTACTAGCTGACATTTATTGCAAACTCCATTAGTCTTTCACCTGTCTTATTCCTGCTACCAAGTCCGTATTTTGCCGTAACGCTTTCTTTTACCACTTCTCGCACAAGTGCACTCCGATCCCCCATGACTATTAGATTTTCATCTCCCTCTACGTACTCAATTTCCCATTCAGAATCCTCAAATACTTTCTCTACCACTTCCTCCTTTTGCTCACGGCTTCGACATGTATACCTGAAATATTATTGTCGGTGTTCTTTTGCTATCACCCACCAGGTTAGCCGAGAGCGCTAATGCGCTGCTCCCTGGACTCGGGTACACGCGCCGGCCCCGGATCGATCCGCCCGGCGGATTAACGGCGAGGGCAGGTATGCCGGCCAGCCTGGATGTGGTTTCTAGGCGGTTTTTCACATCTCACTAGGTGAATATCGGGCTGGTCCCCACGACCCACCTCAGTTGCACGACTCGCAGATATTTGAAAACGTTCACACTATTTCATGACTTATACTAGACCCTGACAACTGGGGTACGCTAATTCCGCCCTGGGGGGATCGGGGTGGCAACGGGGAGGGCATCCGGCCACCCTCTGCCACTAACATCGCCAAATTCCATAGTGACAATGCCGACCCCGCGCTGGAGTGCGACAAGCCCCAAAGAAAATAATGATGGTGTTGTTTTGCTGTCGACTCTAATGGGGACAACTGTGCCACTGAACTGTTTCAAGCAGCTCACAGTAACTCTCGCCTTTCTGTCCATAATGAAACCTATTCCTGTGGTGCAATTTTCTGCTGCTGTTGATGTTACGCTATATTCATACAGTCAGAAGTCCATATCTTCTTTCTATTTCGCTTCACTGCCTACACCCACTTCGTCTAGATTGAGTCTCTGCAGTTCCTCGGAAAAGGTTTTTATCGCCATGTTAAATACAAATCGCTTTTTCCACTTTTTACAGTATGAGAAACTTCAAACTTTCCGTTTTCAGATTTTCTAGCTTCCCTACCAAGTTGAAACTTCTGACCTTCCATGTTTCGACTCGTAAAGTGTTACCCTTCCGTCGGTTGTTGTTTCTTTTTGTGATCATCTGTCCTTGTAGTCCCCTCTGGAAATCTAAATCTGGGACTAGTCCAGAATCTTTTGCCAGTGGAGAGAGCTTCCTGAGACTTTTTCAGTTACAGGCCACATGTCCAGTGAATACACTTAACGTGTTTGTATTGCGGTGTCTACCATGGCCTTCTACATCTTCGTGCTGTTGATCAGTTGGTCGTTCTTCCACCTTTTAGGAGCAGTTTCCCGCCCCAAAGGCAAGAGAGTGTCCTGAGCGTCTGCCCATCCAGCTTAAATCACTTAATAAAGGCAAGACCTCCGGTCCACATTGTTTACCAGTCAGGTTCCTCTCAGAGTATGCTGATAAAATAGCTCCACATTTATCAATTATATACAACCACTCGCTCACAGAAAGATACGTACCTAAAGACTGGAAAATTGCTCAGGTCACACCAATACCCAAAAAGGGAAGTAGGAGTAATCCGCTGAATTACAGGCCTATATCACTAACGTCAATTTGCAGTAGGATTATGGAACGTATACTGTATTCGAACATTATGAAGTACCTCGAAGAAAACAATTTATTGTCATATAGTCAGCACGGATTCAGTAAATTTCGTTCTTGTGAAACACAACTAGCTCTTTATACTCATGAAGTAATAAGTGCTATCGACAGGGGATGTCAAATTGATTCCATATTTTTAGATTTCCAGAAGGCTTTCGACACCGTTTCTCACAAGCGTCTTCTAATCAAACTGCGTGCCTACGGAGTATCGCCTCAATTGTGCGACTGGATTCGTGATTTCCTGTCAGAAAGGTCACAGTTCGTAGTAATAGATGGAAAGTCATCGAGTAAAACAGAAGTAATATCCGGCTTTCCCCAAGGAAGTGTTATAGGCCCTCTATTGTTCCTGATCTATATCAACGACACAGGAGACAATCTGAGTAGCCGTCTTAGATTCTTTGCAGATGATGCTGCAATGTCATCAGATGATCAAAACGACTTGCAAAATGATTTAGATAAGATATCTGTAAGGTGCGAAAAGTGGCAATTGACCATGAATAAAGAAAAGTGCGAAGTTATTCACATGAGTACTAAAAGAAATCAGCTAAATTTGGATTACGCGATAAGTCACACAAATTCAACCAGATACTTAGGGCTTACAATTACAAATAACATAAATTGGAACGATCACGTAGATAATATAGTGGGTAGAGCAAACCAATGACGGTGATTCATTAGCAGAACACTTAGAAGATGCAACAGGTCTACCAAAGAGACTGCTTACACTACGCTTGTCCGCCCTATTCTGGAGTACTGCTGTGCTGTGTGAGATCCGCATCAGGTGGGATTGACGGATGTCATCGAAAAAGTACAAAGAAGGGCAGCTCGTTTCGTATTATCGCGAAATAGGGGAGATAGTGTCACAGACATAATACGTGAATTGGAGTGCCAATCATTAAAACAAAGGCATTTTTCGTTGTGACGGGATCTTCTCATGAAATTTCAATCACCAGTTTTCTCCTCCGATTGTGAAAACATTCTGTTGGCACCCACCTACGTAGGGAGAAATGATCATCACGATAAAATAAGAGAAATCGGGGCTCGCACGAAAAATTTAAGTGCTCGTTTCTCCCGCTTGCCGTTCGAGAGTGGAACGGTAAAGAGACAGCATGAAGGTGGTTCATTGAACCCTCTGCCAGGGACTTTATTATGAATAGCAGAGTAATCACGTAGATGTAGATGTGATAAGGCCGTTGGCAGTATTTGGATGCTTTATTATGCCGAAAGTCTTCGGTCGACATTGCTGATGAGTTCTATTCAAAATTTAAGCAGTAGCGAGTTTCGAACCCGGGATCCAGGACCTTTTGATTACGGTGCAAAGACACTACCCATGGACCGCGGTTTCAATCGTGACGCACTACAGCAAATTCAGGGTAGGAAGGCATGTCCGGAAGCATCACACGATGACATTTCACAGTGTCGTTGTTATAGGGTTTAAATCCAGACAATAGGCTACGCCTCTGGCAACATATGTCAGTTGTGAATGACATGTAACGCTTTGAATGGTATCAGGCCTATTGTTCAAATTTCTGCGTATTTCCTGTCGATGTGCAAACTCACAGCCAGCTGGAGTGGCCGAGCGGTTAAAGGCGCTACAGTCTGGAACCGCACGACGACTACGGTCGCAGGTTCGAATCGTGCCTCGGGCATGGATGTGTGTGATGTCCTTAGGTTAGTTAGGTTTAAGTAGTTCTAAGTTCTAGGGGACTTATGACCACACCAGTTGAGTCCCATAGTGCTCAGAGCCATTTTTTTTTTTTTTTTTTTTTTTTTTTTTTTTTTTTTTTTTTTTGCAAACTCACATTTGCTGCCGAAGGCGTGGCCTGCGGCAGGAGAACACCTCTATAGCAACGCTCTGTTATCTCAGTGGATGTTTCTGGACCTGGATTCTCATCCCCAATTTGTTAGTCAATACACCCACTGCAGTACCCCGAACGTGGTTGGTATCGTTCTTCTTACACCCTGAATGTGATTAATTTGTTAATGGATCGATTTTAAAGAACATTGAGTCATAAAGCTGCAGCATTAAGAGCCCTCAACTAACAGGACAGAAAGGGAGAAGAAATGTGCCTCCCTTTCCAGATACTAATCTTACAGTTAAACCACAATTCGTGACATCATAGCGCGTCGTGAGAGTACCTGCAGACAAACCAGATGCCGTGCCCGTGTACTGAACCCCTCTCACTGAGACGAGACGTCCACGTGCAGACACGCAGCCCCGGCCGCCCTATCTGCGCCGGTGCGCCATCAGTCAGCCGGCTGCCCGGCTCCTTTCAGCGGCCGTGTCTCTCAGGAAATATGGCCGCCTCCTTCTCCTTCGCCTTTTCCTTTCAGAGCCAGCCCCCTATTCACCTGCCGGCCGTATCCCGAAGCGTCGCGCGAGGTAGGCCACACACAGCCTTTCCGCCGTCTCGCTGACAGCGCGTCGTTCGGAGTTGTGTGCCACACCGAAAGTCTCCGCTACGGCTCCTCAAACCACACTGGCTTTTATGAGGTCACGTCTTTCCAGTCGCACACAAGTCCAAAAGCTAACTCGCCCTCGTAGACTATTTCAGAACCACCAGCCAGGGCGACAGAGTCGTACGAGAATAAACATCTAATTTGGCCTTACGTTACTATTAATAAATTATGATGCCCAGGCATATGAAGCCTTGAAATCACCGAAATAGGGGATATGCCATGTTAGTAGAAACTTACACATCTATTCTATAGGCGAAGCACTGGAGCTGGTAAATAACGAACTGCAGTCAAGCTAATCCCTCATTCATGCGTGATGAACCACATGTCACGTACGTAGTGAGTGATAATCTCCACGTTATGAACAGGACACTGTCGGGTGGAACACGTTTCCTCATCCAACAATATGTGAAACTAGTGGAACTGGACCTACAACTGCATTTGATTTTCACCGTGGTTTCCATTTCGCGGTCAATCGGACCTTACTTTCTGAACAGCCCTCTTAATAGTCTCCACGACGAAACTTTGTCTCGAAACCTGGCAGAAAATAAAAGATTCTGGTCCTATGCAAACTATACTAGCGGCAAGACACGAACAATATCTTCTCTGCCCGATGCGAATGGAAATACTATCGATTACAGTGCTACCAAAGCAGAGTTACTAAACGCATCCTCCCGAAATTCCTTCAGCCAAAAAGACGAAGTAAATATTCCAGAATTCGTGTCAAGAACAGCCACCAACACGAGTAACTTAGAAGTAGGTGTCACTTAATAAAAGCAAGTTTTCCGGTCCAGACTGATTACCAATTAGGCTCCTTTCAGAGTATGCTGATGCAATAACTCCATACTTAACAATCATGTACAAAGGGTAACACCCATACACTGGAAAGTTGCACAGGTCATACCAATATTCCAGAAAGGCAATAGAAGTAATCCACTAAATTATAGGCCCATATCATTAATGATATGATTTTGGAGAGTTTATTCTGTTCGAACATTATGAGTTACCTCATAGTCAACACGGACTAAGAAAACATCGTTCTTTTGAATCAGAACTAGCTGTTTACTCACACGAAGTTTTGAGTGATATCGATAAAGGATATCAAATTAATTCCGTATTTCTAGATTTCCAGAAAACTTTTGAAACATTACCTTGCTTATGGAATATCGGTTCAGTTATGTGACTGGGCTGTGGCCCAACGGTTCTAGGCACTGCAGTCCGGAACCGCGCTGCTGCTACGGTCGCAGGTTCGAATCCTGCCTCGGGCAAGGATGTGTGTGATGTCCTTAGGGGACTGATGACCTCAGCTGTTAAGTCGCATAGTGCTTAGAGCCATTTGAACCATTTATGTGACTGGATTCGTGACTTCCTGTCGGAGGTCACAGTTCTTAGTAATTATCCACGAAAAGTCATCGAGCAAAACAGAAGTGATCTATGGCGTAGCCCAAGGTATGTTAGGAGTCCTCTGTGGTTTCTTATCTATGTTAAGGATTTAGGTTGTTTGCAGATGATGCTGTCGTTTATCGTCTAGTAAAATCATCAGAAGATCAAAACCAATTATGTATGTACAATTATATATGTACACTGTGAAAACTGGCAGTTAACCCTAAATAAAAAATAGTATGAGGTCATCCACGTGAGTGCTAAAAGGAATCAGTTTAACTTCTGTTACACGAGAAATCCATCAAATGTAAAGACCTTAAATTCAGCTAAATGCCCAGGAATTGCAATTAAAAACAACTTGAACTGAAAAAAAGACACAGAAAATGTTGAGGGGAAAGCGAACCGAAGATAGCGTTTCATTGACAGAATACCTGGTAGCTGCAGCAGATCTGCTAAAGAGACTGCCTACTCTACGCTTGTCTGCCCTCTTTTGGAGTACTGCTGCGCGGTGTGGGTTCCTTACCAGATACTACTAACATAGTACATCGATAAAGTTAAAAGAATAGAGCACGTTTTGTATTATCGAGAAATAGGGGAGGGAATGTCATGGACATGATACAGAATTTGGGTTGGACATTATTAAAACAAAGGCGTTTCTCGTTGCGGCGGGACCTTCTCGCCTTCTCATGAAATTTCAATGATTAACTTTCTCCTCCGACAGCGCAAATATTTTGTTGACGCCGACCTACGCAGGAAGGATCATAATAATAAAATGAAGGAAATCAGAGCTCTCAGGGAAAGATACAGGTGTTCGTTTTTCCACGTGCTGTTCATAAGTGGAATAATAGAGACTTATTGTGAAGGTGGTTCCATGAACCCTCTGCCAGACAAGTGTCTCATTTGCAGAGTAGGCATGTTGCTGTAGATGTAGATGTTCTGTTGATGTGGGATACGAATTTGTATTTTATTCATCGGTTATATTAATTTTACATGACTATGTTGAGAAGTTGGTGAATCGGTCAGGTACGTGGAGTACCCAGGTGAGATTTCCTGTGATGCTAAAGACTTCACTGGCGAAAGGACTGGAACTAAGAATCTTCATAACGAATGAGGAGTCCTTCCTGGAGGAAAGCTGATACAGGTTCAAAAAAAATGGCTCTGAGCACTATGGGACTTCTAAGGTCATCAGTCCCCTAGAACTTAGAACTACTTAAACCTAACTACGCTAAGGACATCACACACATCCATGCCCGAGGCAGGATTCGAACCTACGACCATAGCGGTCGCGCGGTTCCAGACTGTAGCGCCTAGAACCGCTCGGCCACCCCGCATGTGCAGTGTGCTAACAACTGTCCTACTCTTCTATCTTGTTCGATGCCTTATCATGTAGTTAGTTAAATGAAACTGTTTTATACTTTTTGAAATTAGTTCGCTATCATCTGCTGCCTTAAAATAAGTGCCCTTTTACATTCTCGTCTGTCAATGAAGTATCTTACGAAGTTATGTTTAACATAACTTTATAGTCTGTACCTAAGACAAATAATATTAATTTTTTTCCAATCTGTGACGTGGATTTTTTTTCCTTACAGGCGAATGAAAACGTGTCGATAACCTAGAACAGCAACGCACCGATGCACCGTGATCTCGGCAAACGGTATGACGACGAATATATATATATATATTACAAACTCAAGGGATTGATCAAGGAGAGGATACGGAACAGAAAAGGACTAATGTCTGAAATGCATGCTTTTCATGCTAGAGACCATTTATTCAATAATAGTTTGTTACAGAGACTGCGGTCTAATACTTTCTGTACCATGCACCCATAGTTACAGTACGCATGGTTTTCTCCTAAAGGGTCATGCCCTAGCGCCCTCTCCTGCCGTAGCAATTGATAATGTTGTGTCTTGCTGTCTTACCTTGTAATGGACGTGATATAGCGTTGTACACAGTAGTTCCGTATTCGAATCGAGAACGTGCCGACATGGTGTTTACTTGCGGAAGCTCTCCTGCGAACTTTGTAAGACTAGCACTTCTGGAAGAAAGGATATGACGGAGACATGGCTTAGCCACAGCCTGGGGGAAGTTACCCGAATGAAATTTTCACTCTGCAGCGGAGTGTGCGCTGATATGAAACTTTCTGGCAGATTAAAACTGTGTGCCGGAGTAAGACTCGAACACGGGACCTTTACTTTTCGCGGGCAAGCGCTCTACCATCTGAGCTGCCCAAGCACGACTCACTCCGCGTCCTCACAGTTTTACTTCCGCCAGTACCTCGTCTCCTACGTTCCAAGGTAGTCTTGCAAGATTCGCAGGTGAGCTACGGTGAAGTCTGAAAGGTAGGAGACGAAGCACTTTGGAAGTAAGGCTGTGAAGACGGCGCGTGAGTGGTGCTTGGGTAGCTCAGATAGTAGAGCACTTACGGGCTGCGGGCAGCAAGGTTGTATCAGGAGAGCTATCCCCGTCGACAACAACCACAGAATTCACAGTTTGCAACAGTGTTTCACCTTTTACGTGAGACAGACTCGTTTCAGAAAGAAGTAAATCATGAAGGACGTATCCGAAATTTTCGGACACCAGACCTGAGGGTAAATGCGATTAACACTGTGGAAGGAGACTGCTGTATCAGCACAAGGCAGTGTAAGCCAGACGACCGTGTGGAACATTCTTTATGACAAATGCCACTACCCTTATCACGTAGCTTACTAGAGTCAAACTTTCCACATCGCGAGCAGTTTTGTCACTGGTTTCCTCAGCAGGCCACCACAATTCCGGGATTTGTGCCATCCACAGATGAGGCCACCTTTACGTGGAGTAGTATCTTCAACTTTCATAACAGTCATCTGTGGGATAGTATGCAGAACCCCCATAGTATGGTGACAGCGAATCAAGAGCATCGGTGTAGCCGGAATGGTGGGCTGGGATAATTGGCGACCTTATTTCGGGACCAGTCTTCCTTCCACGTCGCCTGAGAATGACTTTGACTCCCCTGCTGGAAGAAGTGCCATTGATGATTCGAAGGGCTATGTGGCTGCTACATGATGCTGCTCCAGACCACTTCACCGTTTACGTCCGGACGCATCTCAATCGTGTCTTCTCTGGTCGGTGGATAGGACGAGGTGGTCCAGCTACATGACTTGCTCGTTCACCGGTTCTCAACCCGTGCGATTTCTGGTTGTATTCGGATCTCCGGGCGGGGACTACTCAAGAGTACGTCGTTATCAGGAGAAAGAAAACTGGCATTCTACGGATCGGAGCGTGGAATGTCAGATCCCTTAATCGGGCAGGTAGGTTAGAAAATTTAAAAAGGGATGTGCATAGTTTAAAGTTAGATATAGTGGGAATTAGTGAAGTTCGGTGGCAGGAGGAACAAGACTTTTGGTCAGGTGATTACAGGGTTATAAATACAAAATCAAATAGGGGTAATGCAGGAGTAGGTTTAATAATGAATAAAAAAATAGGAGTGCGGGTTAGCTACTACAAACAGCATAGTGAACGCAATATTGTGGCCAAGATAGACACAAAGCCCATGCCTACTACAGTAGTACAAGTTTATATGCCAACTAGCTCTGCAGATGATGAAGAAATTGATGAAATGTATGACGAGATAAAAGAAATTATTCAGGTAGTGAAGGGAGACGAAAATTTAATAGTCATGGGTGACTGGAATTCGTCAGTAGGAAAAGGGAGAGAAGGAAACATAGTAGGTGAATATGGATTGGGGGGGAAGAAATGAAAGAGGAAGCCGCCTTGTAGAATTTTGCACAGAGCATAACTTAATCATAGCTAACACTTGGTTCAAGAATCATAAAAGAAGGTTGTATACCTGGAAGAATCCTGGAGATACTAATAGGTATCAGATAGATTATATAATGGTAAGACAGAGATTTAGGAACCAGGTTTTAAATTGTAAGACATTTCCGGGGGCAGATGTGGATTCTGACCACAATCTATTGGTTATGAACTGCAGATTGAAACTGAAGAAACTGCAAAAAGGTGGGAATTTAAGGAGATGGGACCTGGATAAACTGAAAGAACCAGAGGTTGTAGAGAGTTTCAGGGAGAGCATAAGGGAACAATTGACAGGAATGGGGGAAAGAAATACAGTAGTAGAAGAATGGGTAGCTCTGAGGGATGAAGTAGTGAAGGCAGCAGAGGATCAAGTAGGTAAAAAGACGAGGGCTAATAGAAATCCTTGGGTAACAGAAGAAATATTGAATTTAATTGATGAAAGGAGAAAATATAAAAATGCAGTAAATGAAGCAGGCAAAAGGGAATACAAACGTCTCAAAATTGAGATCGACAGAAAGTGCAAAATGGCTAAGCAGGGATGGCTAGAGGACAAATGTAAGGCTGTAGAGGCTTGTCTCACTGGGGGTAAGATAGATACTGCCTACAGGAAAATTAAAGAGACCTTTGGAGAGAAGAGAACCACTTGTATGAATATCAAGAGCTCAGATGGCAACCCAGTTCTAAGCAAAGAAGGGAAGGCAGAAAGGTGGAAGGAGTATATAGAGGGTTTATACAAGGGCGATGTACTTGAGTACAGTATTATGGAAATGGAAGAGGATGTAGATGAAGATGAAATGGGAGATAAGATACTGCGTGAAGAGTTTGACAGAGCACTGAAAGACCTGAGTCGAAACAAGGCCCCGGGAGTAGACAACATTCCATTAGAACTACTGTTGGCCTTGAGAGAGCCAGTCATGACAAAACTCTACCATCTGGTGAGCAAGATGTATGAGACAGGCGAAATACCCACAGACTTCAAGAAGAATATAATAATTCCAATATCAAAGAAAGCAGGTGTTGACAGATGTGAAAATTACCGAACTATCAGTTTAATAAGTCACAGCTGCAAAATACTAACGCGAATTCTTTACAGACGAATGGAAAAACTGGTAGAAGTGGACCTCGGGGAAGATCAGTTTGGATTCCGTAGAAATGTTGGAACACGTGAGGCAATACTAACCTTACGACTTACCTTAGAAGAAAGATTAAGAAAAGGCAAACCTACATTTCTAGCATTTGTAGACTTAGAGAAAGCTTTTGACAACGTTAACTGGAATACTCTCTTTCAAATTCTGAAGGTGGCAGGGGTAAAATACAGGGAGCGAAAGGCTATTTACAATTTGTACAGAAACCAGATGGCAGTTATAAGAGTCGAGGGGCATGAAAGGGAAGCAATGGTTGGGAAAGGAGTGAGACAGGGTTGTAGCCTCTCCCCGATGTTATTCAATCTGTATATTGAGCAAGCAGTAAAGGAAACAAAAGAAAAATTCGGAGTAGGTATTAAAATTCATGGAGAAGAAGTAAAAACTTTGAGGTTCGCCGATGACATTGTAATTCTGTCAGAGACAGCAAAGGACTTGGAAGAGCAGTTGAACGGAATGGACAGTGTCTTGAAAGGAGGATATAAGATGAACATCAACAAAAGCAAAACGAGGATAATGGAATGTAGTTAAATTAAATCGGGTGATGCTGATGGGATTAGATTAGGAAATGAGACACTTAAAGTATTAAAGGAGTTTTGTTATTTAGGGAGTGAAATAACTGATGATGGTCGAAGTAGAGAGGATATAAAATGTAGACTGGCAATGGCAAGGAAATCGTTTCTGAAGGAGAGAAATTTGTTAACATCGGGTATAGATTTAAGTGTCAGGAAGTCGTTTCTGAAAGTATTTGTATGGAGTGTAGCCATGTATGGAAGTGAAACATAAACGATAAATAGTTTGGACAAGAAGAGAATAGAAGCTTGCGAAATGTGGTGCTACAGAAGAATGCTGAAGATAAGGTGGGTAGATCACGTAACTAATGAGGAGGTATTGAATAGGATTGGGGAGAAGAGAAGTTTGTGGCACAACTTGACCAGAAGAAGGGATCGGTTGGTAGGACATGTTCTGAGGCATCAAGGGATCACAAATTTAGCATTGGAGGGCAGCGTGGAGGGTAAAAATCGTAGAGGGAGACCAAGAGATGAATACACTAAGCAGATTCAGAAGGATGTAGGTTGCAGTAGGTACTGGGAGATGAAGAATCTTGCATAGGATAGAGTAGCATGGAGAGCTGCATCAAACCAGTCTCAGGACTGAAGACCACAACAACAACAACAGGGTCATATCGAAAGTATCGTGTATGCAGAGGCCATTCCAGATGTGGAGACACTGGAGCAACGTATTCATGTTGCCTTTGACACTGTTCGGGTGCAGCCTAGCCGATGTGGCCGTGTGAGGCAGAACATGCTACGGCGCGTACAAGCATGCGATGAGGCACACAGAAACCATCTTCAGCACATACTGGAACTGTGGCTGCATGGCACCGCGCGTATTAGACCGCAGTCTCTGTAACAATGTATGACTGAATAAATGCTCTCTAGCATGGAAACCATGCATTTCCGAACGTAAGTTCACTGGACCTTTTTTGTTCCGTATCCTCTCATCGATCAATCCCTAGAGTTTGCACTCGCTAGAAAAAAATCACCCTGTATATATTTTGATTGTTTATTCATGTAACTTCAATTTTTATAATTTCTTGTGGCAAATGATGTTAGTTTTTTTAATAAAAACAAGATTAATTTCATTAATTTGTGGAAATTTATCAAGGTAAGTCTCTCAGTAACGGAATATCTTTCGTTCTTTGCGATAAACGCAATTGGAAATTTTAGTCGCCGCAGATAAATAACATTTCTCATTAGAATAGGTCACCGTGTTTACTGACATTTTTCATAGACTTGTGTCATACAGACAGGTCTTCAGTGAAATATAAATAGTTAAATGAATCGTATGTCTAAAGTAGTAAAATGTCTTTGAACAGTCTTTTTTCACTTTCACGCTGGCACCGTTTCTCGTTTTGCGACGGCGCACGTATTCAGGCTTTCCCGCATCTAGCTTTTCCTGTCTCCCGCGGTGGGGGTGGCAGTCGTATTTAAACGCCCTAGGCTACTATTTTAATGTCTTGATTTTTATTTGAAACGTGGCGGAAGTCCATACTTAAGAAAAAGAAGAAACGACAGAGTACCTAAAATAATTTTACTCTAGATTAACCACAAATTATGCCATATATCGTTTGTTCAGAAAGCCCTCTCGTTGAAGGGTCACAACATTCGCTACATTTGGCTGTTAGGTAAAATACATCATACGCTGGTGTACTGCTGCTAGAATAGTTAGCAGAGTCGAGCGTGAGACACCGAAGCTACATACCACCCTACGGGAGAATCAAGCATGAGCCAGAGGTGGTACACGCCGGTGTCAACGTGTTAAACGGCTTTTTATCTGTTTCTAAATTGCCGTTCATTTAAGTTACGTTATTAATATTGTGCTTCTCCATCGAAAGAAGGCATCAAAAATAGTAAAGGCTAGATCGAGCCCACTTCGAAAAGTTCGCAGATCAGTTTGTTTTACTTTTTCATCTTTTTATAGTGTGCTGCAATAGAAAGTCGCTCTCTTAGACCCGATATGCGACGCCCCCTTGCTGTAGCGCAGGAACTAGTGACAGGGGCAGCTTGTGTCATTGACAGGGTACTACAAACCTAACGGCTTTACATTGCTGTGCTCCATGCCAGACTCATAGTAATGGTTCTTTTGAACACAAGGATGCATATTGACGCCATAGAGCTAAAGCCAGGTGTGGGCTACAATAGCCATGGTCTCGTGTAAGGTAGTGTCACAGAACTCAGAAGTGGTGTACGAAAACAACGGAAACCAATACAAGGACGGTCACAGGGGAATCTAAATCTTGACCCAGTAGAACATGCTTTCAGTACGTGGATCACTATGCCATCTCTCTCGGCCCAAAGAACTGGATACATGTGCGTGAAGCACCAACTTACTGTCGACACCTGAGAAAATTCTTACTTGACTGCCGCACTCTGATCTTCTGCCTCCTGAAATACCTGTTAATCGATGAAAAGCTGAAGCAAGTTATTTCAGACTTTTTAGATTCGATGCACATATGAAATATTCGTGTAACATAACGTGCTGAGTGTTAGCTTGCGAAACGGGGATGTGGCAGGATCCGCGTCAAATCAGCGCTCTGGGTTAGCTATCGTTGGACGGGTGCTCCAGCCAGCACTTGCGTGCTTTCTAGGTGGTTTTGCACTATCGGTTAGGCAAATGCTTTTTAGACTCCTCATTCCCGACTAACAGAACGCTGTACATCAACGGCTACAATACGATAAGAGACAGAGCAGAGTTTACATGTACGATGGTTTTATTGTCATTTGGGAATAACCTTCCCCTACAAATCTTATCACTATGTTTACGGTACTCACCTCATTGTGCCGAATCTGCAGTACATGTGAGTGTCGTAGCATGATCACCTCGTAAAATACTATAAAACTCCACTGACTCGGCATTTTCCACCACGTAGTTGTCGCAGCACAGTTAAAGATGAGATCATCATCAGGTGCTGATTGCTGTAATGGACTGCTGCTCCAGGTGACTCGGATATTAAGGCTCAGGTAGGCTATTAAGTGTAGTCGTAATTTCTAAAGGGATTCCAGATTTTTTCTTGTTCACGACATTAGCGCTGCTTAAGATAACAAAATCACTGTCGTCACATAGTCGTGTGCTCACGTCATTTAACGATCTACAAACACAAACGCTAAATAATCCGTATATGTAATTAACTTACGCTTTATGCACAAATGAACTATAGATGAAACTTTCGTTCCATGTAGCTGGTCAGCAGTCTTTACTGCTTCCCAGAAAGACCTGAATTCTAAGCGCCTAGACCACCAATACATAATTCACTGGTCACATGACAAGGCGACAATAGAACAAGTACGAGGTGCATTCAAGTTATAAGGCCTCCGATTTTTTTTCTAATTAACTACTCACCCGAAATCGATGAAACTGGCGTTACTTCTCGACGTATTCGCCCTGCAGACGTACACATTTTTCACAACGCTGACGCCATGATTCCATGGCAGAGGCGAAGGCTTCTTTAGGAGTCTGTTTTGACCACTGGAAAATCGCTGAGGCAATAGCAGCACGGCTGGTGAATGTGCGGCCACGGAGAGTGTCTTTCATTGTTGGAAAAAGCCAAAAGTCACTAGGAGCCAGGTCAGGTCAGTAGGGAGCACGAGGAATCACTTCAAAGTTGTTATCACGAAGAAACTGTTGCGTAACGTTAGCTCGATGTGCGGGTGCGTTGTCTTGGTGAAACAGCACACGCGCAGCCCTTCCCGGACGTTTTTGTTGCAGTGCAGGAAGGAATTTGTTCTTCAAAACATTTTCGTAGGATGCACCTGTTACCGTAGTGACCTTTGGAACGCAATGGGTAAGGATTACGCCCTCGCTGTCCCAGAACATGGACACCATCATTTTTTCAGCACTGGCGGTTACCCGAAATTTTTTTGGTGGCAGTGAATCTGTGTGCTTCCATTGAGCTGACTGGCGCTTTGTTTCTGGATTGAAAAATGGCATCCACGTCTCATCCATTGTCACAACCGACGAAAAGAAAGTCCCATTCATGCTATCGTTGCACGTCAACATTGCTTGGCAACATGCCACACGGGCAGCCATGTGGTCGTCCGTCAGCATTCGTGGCACCAACCTGGATGACACTTTTCGCTTTTTCAGGTCGTCATGCAGGATTGTGTGCACAGAACCCACAGAAATGCCAACTCTGGAGGCGATCTGTTCAACAGTCATTCGGCGATCCCCCAAAACAATTCTCTCCACTTTCTCGATCATGTCGTCAGACTGGCTTGTGCGAGCCCGAGGTTGTTTCGGTTTGTTGTCACACGATGTTCTGCCTTCATTAAACTGTCGCACCCACGAACGCACTTTCGACACATCCATAACTCCATCACCAAATGTCTCCTTCAACTGTCGCTTTCAATTGGTTTCACACCACGCAAATTCAGAAAACGAATGATTGCACGCTGCTCAAGTAAGGAAAACGTCGCCATTTTAAGTATTTAAAACAGTTCTCTTTCTCGCCGCTGGCGGTAAAATTCCATCTGCCGTACGGTGCTGCCAACTCTGGGACGTATTGACAATGAACGCGGCCTCATTTTAAAACAATGCGCATGTTTCTATCTCTTTCCAGTCAGGAGAAAAAAAATCGGAGGCCTTAGAACTTGAATGCACCTCGTAATTTGGACTGTTCAAAACTTTTTTATGCTTCAGACGCTATTGTCAGATTATTTTTATTAGCTCTCCCTAACGACTTCATTGATGACAGATGCGTATCTCTTATGCAGTTTCCTGTATTAAGCCTTATTCAAAAAAATAATAGATAATGAAGTTACAAATTTTGGCACCCATTCAGTACCCCATATCTATCGTACATAAGATGTTTTGATCGTTAAAAAAGGCTTTATGGTTTCAAGCACCAGGAATGTTATACTGTATTTAAACATAGATGGCATACATTAATTCCTTGCTTTATGTTAAATGACACCTGTGGTAGCAAGAAGGTGTTCCACCACAAAGTTAAAATAAAAGTAGGAGTGCAATGCCGATTATGGGCCAAATTTGAACATATACCTTTCACTTTGACCTTGACCTCCTACCCCCATTCCCCTTCCCTCCCACCATTGCCCTCAGCTCTACCCTTTCGTACCCCTACACTCTCCACCCCTCCCCTCATCCCACCACTCCCTCTTTCCTGAGCCAAGGCCGCCCTTCCCTGTCCTCTCCTATGCCAAACCCCTTTTTTTTTGGAAATACGATAGTCAGAACCATCAAAGCCAACACACATAATGAGTTCTCCAAGGCAAAGTTGTACCATCAAATCATATTTTTCATCTCACTCTTTGGACAAGCACTTTCTTGGAAATATGCGAATTGAAGAGCTTGTAAGCCAACTGTGTTACATTTATTTAGATTTCTCAATAGTTGCTCAGTACTTTAGTGCCATAAAAAAGATTCAGCCATTCAGAGGGGTTCCTACACTAAAGGTGGGTAGCACACAAAATAATTCTCGTCTGGCCTTACAGGTTGGCAAAGCTGTATACTTCGCTTGTCTATACACGGCCAAGTCTCTGAAAGCTGTCGTGTGATGGTACACAATTGTTGACATGCATGAAGGTGATGAGGATCAGTATCCCAACTTCCAAGTGCGTTCAACAAGCATTATAGGTATAGACCATAAAAAAACACTGAGCTATATAACTCATAATACACTGTGGAAGTTCACCATTACATTTTCATAACAAATCAATTGAATATCTTCTGCATTTATAGCTAGTGTAACATTTTCATTACACATTTAAAAACAATGTGCTGCATTTGCGCCATCATAATACACTTATAAAATATTGGTTACAATTACATTTTTATAATTCATCTACAGCTGGTATGTTATGTTTTCAGGGCAGAACATGACATTCACGCCCAGTGCTGATGAGAAGAGCGTGTAATTGTCTGATGATATGCTAATTTGAGCATGAGGCTGACATTCAGTAACATGCAGCTGAGGTGATGCGTGATGGTGAGATGAAACACGCACACAACAGCCAAATATCATTTATATAACAGACATGTGCTTCTGCTATACTCTCCAGATACAGCAAACCAAATGAGAAATTTACCTTCTGTAGTGTCGACTTTAAAACACTGCATGTAAGTTGAAAAATCGAATATGACCTGACTACCTCTTCCCGAGTGCCAAAGCTTGCTGTTCAATTTCACACCCTAATTCCGTTTTTTGGATTTGCGAATCACACGTTTTGCGGCTTTCTTTTAACTGACAGAGTTATATTGCCGTTCTGTAAGTGAATCTTTCACTTCCTTTTCGAAAGCCATCTTAAACTTCAAGTAATAATCGCCGCATCCAGAATCTCCCTTTCAGTGGCTTTCAATAGGTACTCTTTCAGTTTCATGTGAATATAATTACCTGTCACTTTCAAAACTATCAGGAAAAAGAATTGATCGAACAATTCATTCGGTTTATTCCATTGCAAGTTGTCGATATGTGGTGACGATTAGTTGGAGGCTATCTTCCAATCTTCATCTAGGTCCTATTCATTCTCTTGTTGTCTTGTACATTACCACGACACTGACGCCTATTGCAGCCTTAACGATGATATACTTGTAGCCTCTGTTAGTATTTAGTGATCTGCAGGAGAGACAGTTTAGACAATAAACATTGGTAGCTCTGAGAATTTTAGCGTAGTTTTGAAGAACTTGTTCTCTGAAACTCTTTCGATTGGATTTAAATTCAAAAAACAGATTATATCATATTCAGTCCCGAGCACATATTAAAATTCCACGTGAGCTAAATTTATGTTAATTGCAATCTGTTAATGCTAGTTAACAACGAATTACCCTCAAAAAAATTTTTTAATCATTGACAATTTTTTATAGATGGTATCACATATGACACCTTGGGACTGAAGCAGGGCATTTGTACACACAACTACGCAGTTTCATTTTGGTTTATTCCAAAAAAATTCCAGTCAGCAATATTACACACGTTGTTCTATTTTCTGTAGATAGCATGACAGGTGAAAACAGAAATTTGGTATAAAATTTTTTGACTCTATTATGTAAACAATTAAAAATACATAAACAAAATTACCATAGCAAAATGTGTCAAATTATTGTTCCTCTTTTGGTATTATCACAAGTATCAAATGCAAATTAACAACACTTATACTAAATTTATTTTATTTTTTGTGGGATTTGTTAAAACGGTTCCTGTCAGAAGTGAAGCAAAGGAGCACTTTGCACTGCTCACATCCTACAAAAGTGAGACCTCTACAGCCTTCTACCTGGCATTTTGACCTGCTCTTCTGAACATGGTTCATCATTTCAGGCAAATGAAGCTTGCTTGTTTTTCTTTTTTCCATTGGTGGTAGTGGGATGGGACGTCTTGGTCTTTTCCTATTTTGCAAATAATCTTCATCTTCGGAGTCCAGTTGTTGCTCCACAGGTTCGATCAGAAAACTTGACCGTTGGTGAAAATATATCAAATTTTCTCCAATATCAAGCTTGAACTGATAGTATGGCACTGTATGTTTCTTTGCAATACCATTCTGCATTGCAGTCTCTCTGTATTCCAATAATACAGGGGCAATTACAAAATCAATAAAGTGATGAATCACTCTGATGGTCCATTTGTGGGTCCAGGCTCTCATTCCATACTTTCCCACCATCCTATCTAACAGGTCAACATCTCCCATGTAAGTATTGTATGCCTTTACTACACATGGGCGAGGAACTTCAATGTACTTTTTCTCTTTTTTAGACCACTGAGTGCATTTTTCAATTGACTCAACACCTGACTCTGTTGAAGTCCAATAAATCGCTCGGTTGTCAAACCATTTGATAATTGCTAGGTTCCCGTCATTCCTTACCAACTGATCATGGCTGCCTCTTGTTTCTCTCATTGTTGCATCTTCCTCAAACCGTATACTTCTGGGGATCTGACTCAGCATTATTGTGCCAGTGGCAGTAATGTTCCTGTCCCTCAGTAACTTGTCGAGAAGGGGAACAGCAGTAAAATATCTGTCCACATAAATTGACGACTTCTCTGTCAATGTATCACTAAGTTTCAGCACTACTCTGCCTCCTACATCTAACGTCTCTGGAGGGGGCACTTTTTCAGACTGAATTTCTTTTCCTTTTCCTTCATACATACAGAAATCAAGGGGTATGTCATTAGGGTTTGCCATGACAAAATTCTTCTAACCTTCTAGGTTAGGTTTTCCCTTTACATACTGCTTCATTTTCACTTGTCCATGAAACGGAATCATCTTCTCATCGATAGATATTTCCGTTGACCGATGGTTTTTTAAACATCCCTTTCTATCAGTCTCCAATATTGGTTTTCTTTTCCAAAAGTGGTATTGCTTTTCCTGTTCGCTGACAGCATTGTCGTCAACTAATTTTATATTGTTCCTCAGTAGATAAAATCTGTCTCTTGAAACACTGTCTGCAAATAGTGGGTATCTACTTTTCCTCTCCCAGCACATTCTTAGACGTGGTACACCTATAAGTGCTGCAACAATACTCACTCCCCAAAACTTGTGCATTTCTTCTACAGTACAATTAAGTGATTTTCCTGTTTTACTGACATGCCTACAATTTGTGAATTGAGACATATCCTCAAAAAATGAACCATGAAAGTATTTGCAAAAGTATTGCAATGGTTTCTTGAGTTCATCTGTGGCTACTGATGTGCTGGCAGCAATGTTAGATCGGAGGTTTTTGGAAGTGCTAAGCACCTGAAAACTAGAGAAAAAGGCAAATTAGTTTTTTTTAAGTAAACCATCTAGTAATAGATAGTGATTTCTTTAATAACACACTTACTCTTACACATCTGTATGCCTCCAAAACTCGCTTCCTTCTAGGATTTTAGCAAGAGGTACCGTTTCTTCACCTGATTAACTTTCGTCACTTTGATTTCTTTGTATCAAAGCGTCAACTTCATCATCAGACTCATCAAACTCTACGTCAGACTCATCTGGATCAATTCTGTTGACCAACTCAGTGATCTCTTCATCATTTAAGCCTGAGAATCAAGCGGAAAACAAATACACTCCGGGAAATTGAAATAAGAACACCGTGAATTCATTGTCCCAGGAAGGGGAAACTTTATTGACACATTCCTGGGGTCAGATACATCACATGATCACACTGACAGAACCACAGGCACATAGACACAGGCAACAGAGCATGCACAATGTCGGCACTAGTACAGTGTATATCCACCTTTCGCAGCAATGCAGGCTGCTATTCTCCCATGGAGACGATCTTAGAGATGCTGGATGTAGTCCTGTGGAACGGCTTGCCATGCCATTTCCACCTGGCGCCTCAGTTGGACCAGCGTTCGTGCTGGACGTGCAGACCGCGTGAGACGACGCTTCATCCAGTCCCAAACAAGCTCAATGGGGGACAGATCCGGAGATCTTGCTGGCCAGGGTAGTTGACTTACACCTTCTAGAGCACGTTGGGTGGCACGGGATACATGCGGACGTGCATTGTCCTGTTGGAACAGCAAGTTCCCTTGCTGGTCTAGGAATGGTAGAACGATGGGTTCGATGACGGTTTGGATGTACCGTGCACTATTCAGTGTCCCCTCGACGATCACCAGTGGTGTACGGCCAGTGTAGGAGATCGCTCCCCACACCATGATGCCGGGTGTTGGCCCTGTATGCCTCGGTCGTATGCAGTCCTGATTGTGGCGCTCACCTGCACGGCGCCAAACACGCATACGACCATCATTGGCACCAAGGCACAAGCGACTCTCATCGCTGAAGACGACACGTCTCCATTCGTCCCTCCATTCACGCCTGTCGCGACACCACTGGAGGCGGGCTGCACGATGTTGGGGCGTGAGCGGAAGACGGCCTAACGGTGTGCGGGACCGTAGCCCAGCTTCATGGAGACGGTTGCGAATGGTCCTCGCCGATACCCCAGGAGCAACAGTGTCCCTAATTTGCTGGGAAGTGGCGGTGTGGTCCCCTACGGCACTGCGTAGGATCCTACGGTCTTGGCGTGCATCCGTGCGTCGCTGCGGTCCGGTCCCAGGTCGACGGGCACGTGCACCTTCCGCCGACCACTGGCGACAACATCGATGTACTGTGGAGACCTCACGCCCCACGTGTTGAGCAATTCGGCGGTACGTCCACCCGGCCTCCCGCATGCCCACTATACGCCCTCGCTCAAAGTCCGTCAACTGCACATACGGTTCACGTCCACGCTGTCGCGGCATGCTACCAGTGTTAAAGACTGCGATGGAGCTCCGTATGCCACGGCAAACTGGCTGACACTGACGGCGGCGGTGCACAAATGCTGCGCAGCTAGCGCCATTCGACGGCCAACACCGCGGTTCCTGGTGTGTCCGCTGTGCCGTGCGTGTGATCATTGCTTGTACAGCCCTCTCGCAGTGTCCGGAGCAAGTATGGTGGGTCTGACACACCGGTGTCAATGTGTTCTTTTTTCCATTTCCAGGAGTGTATAACCTCACTTCCACTGACGTGAACAAAATCGGCATTGAGTCCCAGGGTATAGTATATGATACCCAAAACATTAACTTTTATAAATACTATATAACGTTAATTTATTGTTGACTATTGACTGAGTATTGTCTGTAGAGCTTTCCTAAGTTGTTAAAGCACGTGAAAGCACATGTAATTGATACAATTTATGTCTTTACCTTTATTTCGCCGAGACATGCTGTGCAGTTCCAGAATCCGTATTTTCCAATCTGTGCTGTCACCTAGTGGCGCTTGGCAGAAGCAAGAACAAGCGAGCTGCGGCAAGCACGGTGCCTATCGTGTATGATACCACAGGCCAAAAAAGATTCCGCTGCGTACGCGCCCCATAAAAAAATAATACCTGGAGGTATCATATATGATACTTGGGGACTGAAGAAGATATAGTCCTCTAGTTCCTGGATATCTTACGTTTCGAATACTTAAATCATCTCCTTCAATACCTACTGTTGCATCGCCATTCACCGACATTCTTCTTATCGGATCGAATGTGTACTGTATACAGTTTAACACATTATGTCTAATGGTTCATTAAAAATGACATTGTCAATCTATCTCCTTACTATGCCATAATTGTCTTTCATGATTTTCCTTCATCATCTTAATGTGCAATATCTACCTTGTCGTATTCCTCTTCTTCTCCTCCTCCTTCAATATCTCCACTTCTATCTCTACGTTCTGCTTCCACAAATATATTGTTTTCTTTGGCTTCAGCCTTTCCATCTTCTTCTTTGTCTTTCTTCTGCTTTTGTAATAGCTATCTCTGTAGCTGTTGAGAAATGGGTTTAAATACTTGTTCCAGTAAAAACTGATCTGCAGTCTCCCTTGTTTTGCAGCAACAATAGCTTCTTCCGGATATTTCTTTGAAATTTCAACAGCTGACGTTTAATATTAATCTTCTGTCCAATGGAACTATGAGGCAAGTTGCCGTTGTTGCGTCAACTGAACTGGGTGTAAGCAATCATCTCAATTCATGTCGCAAGATTCAACTGCTCCTACGTAGCATGAATAGTGTCAATTAAATGCAGTCATAGTTATGGAAATTAATATGGTAACACCTGTTGTTTAAGTCACCATACTTGCTTATAACTAGAAAAAATAACGAAGAAAGAATTAAAGATTATTGATTGGCGACTCCATGGAGTGTTCTGTGCACCACGACCTAATATTATGTAGAATTGGAAGGAGAATCAGCATTGGTCGTATTTTTTTGTTTTATTATCCGCAAAATCGATTTTCGGTCACTTAGTGACCATCCTCAATGCTGTACTATACAATTAAAATTGGTAGGCACTGTATTAACAAGCCATCAGTTGATACCAGTGCCTATCAATTTTAATTGTATATTACAGCACTGAGGATGGTCACTAAGTGACCGAAAATCGATTTTGCGGATAATAAAACAAAAAATATACGACCAATGCTGATTCTTCTTCCAATTCTATAGAATTAAAGTTAATATCAGCGAAGTATGATCAGTTAGCATACGCCTCAAAATAGTTAGTCAGGTTTGAAATGAATAATTATATTACAATTTTTTCTTATTAACTGTTTCGAAACTTTGCTGTACGTTTGACATAGATAAAAACACGATACTGTATTGCAGTGCCTGTGTTATTCCGAATGATGATGGAAACTTCATTTGGACATGCATGCATGTCCAAAAGAACAGGCACTGCGGCGACTACAATCGTTATGAAAGACATTAAATGTGTTCGCAGCTGCGAATATGGGCAACCATCAGCTGTAGAATGTAATGGCGATAAAGAAAATCTATGTCGGAGCGGGACTCGAACCCGGATTCGCCGCTTCTCACGAACGTGGATTTACCAGTTGGCTATCCATGATCGACGCAGAGCCTGCGCCCAAATTTGCATATGTCGTCAACCATGCGTCTACAAACTGTACTCGTACATCTATTATGCATATTCCCGTACAGACAAGAAATTTTACTTGAAAGTCGCTTGTCCGGTGTCGGTGGAGAAACACGATTTGCATTGCCTCTCTTATACAGAATTACGATGCAAAATTCCTTTGGATATGCATGCATGACTGCGATGACTACAGCCGTTATGAAATACATTAAATATATTCACAACAGCGAATATGGACATCCATTATCTGTACAATGGAATGGCGACAGTGAAAATTTGTGCCAGACCGGGACTCAAACCTGGAATTCCCTCTTCTCGCGAGCGATCACCTTACCCTTTTTTTTTCTTTCTTTTTTTTTTCTTCAGTTTGTTCGTGGATTATAAGGGGTCAGAGTGTGGGTGAATGACTCAGGAATGGGGGAGAGGGTAAGGGGTGAGAAAGTGGGATGTCAAATTTAAGATGAAAGATCAAATTTCAAATTCCGTACAGATTCTGCATTGCATTTCTACTAATAAATATTCTGAAATAATGAAAACAGTCGACTCCATACAACGGGTTAAAATTCAGGAAAGAGAGTTACGGTGCACCTATTGTTTCGTGAAGACAAGAAGAGAAGCAGTTTCTTGTCTTCTCTGCCTGCAGTCTCGCGTTGCAACACATTGCTGATACGTATGAGAGGTAATATTTGAAGACAAACATCAGAGTTACTTGTCTGATATTACAGAATCTGAGGTTGCTCCTCCAAAGCGTACTCTGCAGATATGAAAGATTTGTTATGTCTTGCTTCGTTTCGCGCTAATTTCTAGTGGCGCGTTGGGCCGGTTTGCTTTCAACTTGTGACTCAATCCTGCCTCACCGCCACAACCGGCAGTCGTCACTCGATGTCTGTTTACAGAGAAATGAGGACACTGCCGTAGCAGCTGGTGTGTGATCGCGGAGCTTATTGCTTTAGAGGCTGCTGGAGGAAAATATTTATATTTACATTCTTCTCTGAGTCGTATCGCGACACTAGGTGGAGCAGAATCGCGTCGCAGGAGGGGGTGGGGGTGGTGGGAGGGGGAGCAGCAGAGCAGGAAGGCGGCACGGCTCGGTTATGAGAAAGCGTCGAGCGACGCTGCGACGCTCCGGTGAGCAAACAACTCTGAGGACAGCCGGGCGGCGGTGGGCCGCGCCGCCTGCGCTCAGCTTCGCGCTTCGTTAGCGGAAGCGAGGCGGATTTACATTTCTCTGCGTTCCCACACCTTGCCTCGCTACCTATAGACTTCTAATAGACTAATTCCGTGTCTTTCCTACTACTTATGCCGATTATCGTACCGTGCTGTGCTCTTAGTAGCGACTAGAATTTGTCTCGACAAAGGAAATAGACGAAATTTTTCTACCGACTAAACGCAGAACTGCTGTCAAGATGAGGTATATTATAATTCATATTTATTGTGTACTGAAGAAGTTGAAATCGTTAAAACTCGTCCAGGCACCAGGACCTGCTAAAGCCCTAGACTAGTTCTGTAAATTATTTGCGAGTCAACGAGCTTCACTCTTTAGCGTACCATACGTTAGGACCATTGATCAAAGAGCTGTTCTTGGTGACTGAGAACTACAGATCAAATCATTCAGCGACAGAGGCAGAACTGCCGGCCGAAGTGGCCGTGCGGTTAAAGGCGCTGCAGTCTGGAACCGCAAGACCGCTACGGTCGCAGGTTCGAATCCTGCCTCGGGCATGGATGTTTGTGATGTCCCTAGGTTAGTTAGGTTTAACTAGTTCTAAGTTCTAGGGGACTAATGACCTCAGCAGTTGAGTCCCATAGTGCTCAGAGCCATTTTTAGAGGCAGAACTATTCTATATTATGTTATTATTTAATATTTCTATACATAAATTAATTATAACTGCTAAGTAAATTGGTGCGAGTACTGGTACTACGGTTTGAATCAGTGTTTGACTTGTGCATACGAACATTTGCAAGTTTTATGCTGATAAACGAATAAACCCTCCATGGTCCATGGGCCTAACCAAGATGGGAGGCTTGCGTACCTGAACGATACAGATAGCTCTACTGCAGGTGCAACAACAATGGAGAGATATCTGCGGAGACGCCAAACTAACCTCTGGTACGTGAAGAGGGGCAACAGCCGTTTTAATTGTTGCAATCGTAATATTGTAGCCAAACTGACGTTGCTGTGCTGGTACAGCGAGTGGCTTACAGTAACGGGAAAGCCATGCAGCTTTTTTGTACAATTTAATGATGAAATATTCCGGAGTTAAAATAGTCCCCCATTCGGATCTCGAGACTGTAACTACTCAGGAAGATGTCGTCATTAGTAAAAACTAAACTAGCATTCTAAGGGTTGGTGGGTGCAATCTTAGATACCTTAATCGGCTAGGTTACAGGATTTTAGGAGAGAAATGGATAGGCTGAAGTTAGATACAGTGAGAACTGGTGACATGCTGTGGCAGGACGGGCTTCTGATAGGATTAGTATAGGATTAGCAACACAAAATCAAATAGCGATGACGCAGGCATAAGCCAGATAACGAATAATAACATAGGAGTGCAAATACGCTACTAAGAAGAGCATAGTGAATCTATTATCGTTATCAGTACAGACAAGTGACATCTACTTACTACAGTTAATATAAGCGTATAAGCGAACTAGGCTACGCACACGCAGGAAAGATTGAAAGAATGAATGATCAGATAAAGGAAACTAAGTTATAGGAGATGAAAATTTAATTGTGACGAACGACAGGAATTCTAAAGTAGGAAAAGAAAAGGAAAGAGAACGTGGACTGGGAGAAAGGGATGAAAGAAAAAGTCGCCTTGTAGAATTTTGCACGGAGCATGCGCTAATCATTGATAACACTTGGTTCCAGAATCATGAATGAAAGTTGTCTACGTGGAAGAGTTCTGGGGCATCAAAAGGTTTCAGATTGGTTATCATATGATAAGATATATTTCGGGAACAGGTTTCATACTGTAAGGCATTTACTGAGCAGAGATGAGAGATATCGTCCTGTAGAGATGGGAGAAATTGAACTGCTAGAAGAATTTGAAAGAGCGATTCAAGAGAGCAATGGAAGACCTAAATGGAAACAAGGTCGCTGGAGAAGACAACTCTCCCTCAGAATTAGTGGCACCTTTAGGAGCGTCAGAGATGACAAATTTACTCCAACTGGAGTTCTATGTATATGAGACAGGCGAAATATCGGCAGACTTTAGGGAGAATGTAATAATTCCGGTTCCAAGAAGGAGGTGACAGGATGAATACTATCGAAACTTCAGTTTAATAATCCATGGTTGCAAAATAATGACATGAAATATTTACAGAAGAATGTGAGAACTGTTAAAAGTTGATCTTAAAGAAGGTTAGTTTGGATTCCGGGGAAATATAGGTACATGCGAGGCAATACTACGACTTATCCAAGAGAGTAGGCTGAATAAAGGCAAACATACGTTATAGAATTTTTAGATCTAGAAAAAACTTTTGACAATGTTCACTGGACTACATTCTTTGAAAATTCGAGATGTTAGGGATAAAATATAGGGAGCGAAAAGTTATTTACAACTTGAATGGGAAGTAGACTGCTGCTATAAATTTTTAAGGACGTGAAAGAAAATCGTGAATGAGGCAGCTTTGTAACCTATGGGCGATGTTATTCAGTCTGTACATTGTGCAAACTGTGAAGGAAACCAAGGAGAAATTTTTTAAAGAAGCAAAGATCAGGATGAAGAATTAAAAAATGTTTGCGGATTGCATTATAATTCTGTTAGAGAAGGCGGCCGACTAATAGCAGGTGTATGGAATGGATAGTGTCATGGAAAGTAGTTATAAGATGACGTTCAGCAAAAGTAAATCAAGGGTGATAGAAAGTAGTCGAAGTAAACTAGGCGAAGCTGAGGGAATTAGGTAAGGGAATGAGACACTAAAAGTAATGGATTAATTTACCTGTTTGTGCAGCAAAATAACTAATGATGGCCAAGGTAGAGCGATTATAAAAAGCATTCTGGCAACAGCAAGAAAAGTGTTTCTGAAGAAGAGAAATTTGCTAACGCCTGCTATCAATTTAAGCGTCAGGAAGTCTTTTCTGAAAGTGTTTTTCGGGAGTGTAGCCGAGTACGTAAATATGGTCGATAAGCAATTCAGACGAGCAGCGATTAGAAGATTCTAAAATGTGGTGTTGTAGAAGAATGCTGAATATTAGATGGATAGATTGAATAACAGATGAAGAAGTACGAAATCGAACCGGAGAAAAAGAAATTTATGGCTCAACTTCATTAAAAGAAGGGATCGGTTTATAGACCACGTCCTGAGACATCAAGGAACTGTCCACTTGGTAAAAGAAGGAAGTGTGACGGGTAAACCTTGTATGGGAAGACCAAGGCTTGAATACAGTAAGCAGGTTCAAATGGACTTACACTGCGGTAGTTACGCAGAGATGAAGAATATTTGACTTTGAAGACTTGCAGGGAGAATTGTATCAAACCAATCTTCGGACTGAACAACATCAATAGCAACAACTCAATAAACTACTAAAAAATTAGCTCATAGTGGCTGTTGCACCTATTTACTACGTGATACTATAAATCATTAGGACGACCACAGAGCTTCAGTATTATTTGCTCATTCGGATTAGATGTACCTGCAAATTATGCGAGTTGACAGGCGCAGCTGACGTATGTGCAAGTGTGACGCACACGAACGAGGTCACTGTGCACCACATTTATTTAGGCCAGCTTATAGCCATAAAAGTGGGAAGGGAACGGTCGCAGTCTCACTGTTGTCTTTGCTGTACAATGAACAGCGATTCTAGCCGCCGTCTTTTAAGACTGCAAAATGTTTACACAGGCATAAGCATACTCAGAAACAAACGACGCTGGACTACACTGGAAACCAACATAGATTCTCACTAGACATAAAATAAATGATCGATACGTACAAATACAGTATGTAGCAAGATTGTTTCACGTGACACAAATAAATTATTTCCCCACACGCGAGTACAGTAATACTTATTGAGTTTTATAGCATCACTCAAATTTTCGTAAATTAGATTATGTAAACTGGATGAGGGGGGGGGGGCAGAGAGGGGGGTCGTGAGGCGGGGGGGGGGAGAGGAAAGGAAGGAGAGTGAAGCAATTGTATCATCTGCATCGGGTCGTTAAGTGGAATCAGTGGCGACGAGTGAAAATATGTGCCGGACCGGGACTCGAAGTTGGGATCTCTTGATGGACAAATCTGTCCAGCGTGGTATCAACAGCCGTTGGAAAGTTGTAAAACTCTAACGGGAGCCGGTCATGTCGCAGCGATTTGCTAGCAGCCCTTCTACAGAGAGAATCATCTTCCCTCGCGTTCTGCAATAAGTCACGTCTGGAGTAATTGTACCATGGAGTGATCCGGAAATGGTGGTTACCTTCAGATCTGTCCTCTTTGTTGCGTAGAGGCGCGATTAATGCTCATCGGAGGCTACTGTAACGTCCTATTGCATCTCTACAAGGTGGCCATCGTCAATAATCAAGATATACATCTACGCCCTCGTGCGCCTTCTACGCTCCAAGTTAACGTGGGGCATCGAAAGTCGTTCCTAAGACACCCTTTCATGGGGGTGGGCCCTTATAGTGGCACTTTGTATCTGAGGGCTCACCCAAGTGAAGATCTTAGCTTTGGCGTGAATGACCAGTATCTGGCGCTTTGGTGAGAATGGCATAGTGGAACATTCTTGTAGGATGGTGTAATAAAAGAAGACCATGTGTCGTGTCCAAGTCGAAATGTCTCTACCGTACACCTTCAGTGTCTGCCGAAGAGCAGGCTTGGCACATTTGATCCACCAGGTCAATGCTGATAAGAAGTGGGCGAGACGGCTTGGTGTCACGTGGTCTCCACTGCATCCCTGCTTACTTGTGAGAGAAGATGGTCTTTATTGGTCTTCTAGCGGAGTCGACTCATCCATACACGGAGAGGACGGGGAAATAGCATAGACATACACTATGTGATCAAAAGTATCCGGACACCCCCCAAAACATACGCCTTTCATATACGATGCATTGTGCTGCTACCAACTGCCAGGTACTCAATATCAGCGACCTCAGTAGTCATTAGACACCTTGAGAGAGTAGAAAGGGGCGCTCTGTGGAACTTACGGACATAGAACGTGGTATTAAATTCAGGAACGTTATTCCGAACACTCTGAAAATTTACTGCTAATATCTTGATAGCTGAAGTGTCTTTACACTGAGCACATCCTGATTTCCCTGTCTGTACGTCGACTGGTGAGTGTTCATCAGGACAACTCGCACTACTGCCTAGCCTAAAAAAAAAAAAAAACCATGTGCACGCCACAAGTACTCTGCTACCCGAGTAGCGCTTCCTTTGTGTAGTGCACCCCTGACCTATCTAGGGGCGTCCTACAATTCCCCCCCCCCCCCCAATAGCGCAAGTCTAGAAATCTGCAACCAAGACCGTCACAGTCGACGAAGCCTCTGGTTGAGACCCTCCGCTCGGCTCCAAACCAAAGGACCCCGATCCACTCTGGGAACGATGCTGCAAATAGAGAGCTCTGCTTGCACTCCGCGTGCGAGACCAGCGGTCTTCACCAAATCCGCCAGCCGCCTGTACGAACTAAGGATCGCCTCAGAACCCAAGCGACAGGCATCATTGGTGCCGACGTGAGCAACTACTTGCACCCCGTACGCTCGATAGCCGCAGGCAAGGCCGCCTCCACATCTTGGATGAGGCCCCACCCGGCAGACAAACCTAGTGCACGTTGGAATTCTTTCCAGCCCTGTAGGCTATTTCCCTAAGGGCTCCATCACCCACCTAACGTTGGAGCTCCCAATAACCAGCAAGCCTTTGCCCCCATCTGCCTGCTCGGGCCCTGCTGAAGGAGCGGCCACCTGCCCACTACCAGGATGAACGGGCAAGGCCAGTCGGCCAGGGGGATATTGACAGACCCACACGTCTCATATTTGTGAAGAGCGCACCAAATCGTCTAATTCCTTACTAAGATTTAAATTAAGGATCTGATCCACAGGACGCAAAACACAATTAATATCTTCCCCTAAAAGAAGTTTCTTTATAAAAACCCTCACAATCTGTCTAAGACCAGATCCTGAATGGGCATAAAGAATAATTACGTAAAGTAAGGTCACAAAAAGTGCAGTCTATTCCTCGGCCAACATCAAGAACTTTGAACTCAGACAGTGATATTCCCTCTCTGTAAAATAACGTAGTACCAGTAGATAGTTCAGGAGTCACATTAAAGAAAACAGACAAGATGGGAATAGAAAATTGGTCAAATAATTCTTCTTGGAAAAATATCACGTCTGCACTCGAATTGTAAATACATTCTCGCAGTGCCGCAAGTCTAAGCTCAGAACTCATTCTGTTCACATTCAAGGGACGAAACGCATAGGCCAGCATCAATTGATTACCAAAAACTATAGAGTTGACTACTTGCAAATGACAGTTAACAGTCCATGGCACGGTCAACGAATGAATCTGAATGTAAAGTGGTTGATCCCTCTCTTCCACCCTCTTGCTGTTTCTTCTTTTTTAGCGGTGCCGCGCTCTCATGTTGAAAATTTTGTTTGTTGCGGCTATGCGGGAAGGCGACTGCCGCATGGAGCAACGTGAGGGGTCCTATGGAAATTCAGTATCAGGTACAGAGGATACACTCCTCTTTCAAATATGTTCTGTTAGGTTCTTCCATTAGTTATTGAATTATATCTGCATAGGATGAAAACGACTGTCTTCAGAAATACGAATGTTGTTCAGATATCCCCAATTAATACGTATTACGTCTTATTTTTTTCATGTATCAAGACAGGGAAAACTTCTGTAGGAATACTGAGGACAGTTTTGGTGATATGGGATTTCTTTCCTCAAGAAAAGTTTTCACAGATTTAGCTCAAAGCATGTTAGAACCAATTTAATCTACGAGCCCTAAGCAGAGAGGATAAGCATAAACATTGCTCCATTTAAAAATCAATTCACTACTTGGAAATAATGTATCATGCTATATTATCTTCTAAAGACAGCCTCATGTGTTGAAATGTTTTTCTTATAGGGTTGTTAATAATTTTGCCATGCACATTTGGGAGAGGAGAGATTCTTAAGGCTTGTTTGTCTTCTTTCTTGTGAAGTAAAATAATCACAATTTTGATCCAGTTTTGGGGAACCGACTTTCCTTGAACCTTCATTTAAAGATATTGCAAGTATGATTACTTCGAGCTTCGATACTTTCACCATTATCTGAAATTCCATTATCTTCAGGCGGTTTTTTCTTTCTTCTTACCACGAATGACGCTGTACACCTCATCTCTCGTTGCTTCCGGAATGTCACTTCTTTCGTTATTATTTGTAAGCCTTTCTGAGCCATCTCTTGAATTATACGGACATTTTAATTGTGCCTTACACACTATTCAGTCTGCTCTCTTAAATGGTGACATGTAGGGTCTACCCAAACAACGAAAGTACTTGTTTTGTTCCCTTCATACTTCTATCTTTTACAATTATTGTTTCTCGAACCAACTTTGCATTGCGGGTTTTCTCTCGGAGACATTCCAAACAGTTTTGTTTGATTTGGCATATTTTGCGATGTTCTTACTGCCATTTGCTTGAAAGTCTTGTTTCACTTCAATAATCGCTTTCTTCTATTTGAGATTTGCTTTTCCTTCACTTTCTGCCAACTGATGACAACTTTTGTTCCCTACTGATATTATATTCACTGTCTAAAATGCAGTACCTGTAGTTTAATTTGATCTGGCATAGTTTCCAATCTTAATTAAATAAATTTGTAAAAACTTCATTTCTAAAATTTTTCACTACATTTTTTGTTCCATTTATTCCTTGCTAAATCCGTTTTCTGTTTGTTTTCATCTGAAAGACTGTGTTTCTTCCGCCACACAGTGTACAGTGGCTAGTGGAGTGAGAAATGTAATTATTTCTTTACGAGCAATTGGCACAGGCTTCAATACACACTACTTTTGTAACTATGTGCACTGGCGGTTCCTGGGTGTAGTTGCAACACAATGAGAGATCACAGCAAATTGCGAAGTATCGAGTGGCCGTTAACTTGAATGACGGTTCATTTCGCTGAGCGTGCTAAGAAGAAGGATGGGCTGTATCTGGCATTAAAGCCAGCTACATTTCTGTCGCGTATGTTTGCTTCGAATACTTGCCGACGGTAACAATTATACTAGTACTAAAGTAGTACATCTACATCTACATCTACATCGGTACTTCGCAAGCCACCTGACGGTGTGTGCCGGAGGGTACATTGAGTACCTCTATCGGTTCTCCCATCTATTCCAGTCTCGTATTGTTGGTGGAAAGAAGGATTGTCGGTATGCCTCTGTGTGGGCTCTCTCTGATTTTATCCTCATGGTCTCTTCGCGAATAATACGTAGGAAGGAGCAATGTACTGCTTGACTCATCGGTGAAGGTATGTTCTCGAAACTTCAACAAAAGCCCGTACCGAGCTACTGAGCGTCTCTCCTGCAGAGTCTTCCACTGGAGTTTATCTATCATCTCCGTAACGCTTTCGAGATTACTAAATGATCCTGTAACGAAGCGCGCTGCTCTCCGTTGGATCTTCTCTATCTCTTCTGTCAACCCTATCTGGTACGGATCGCACACTGCTGAGCAGTATTCAAGCAGTGGGCGAACAAGCGTACTGTAACCTACTTCCTTTGTTTTCGGATTCCATTTCCTTAGGATTCTTCCAATGAATATCAGTCTGGCATCTGCTTTACCGACGATCAGCTTTATATGATCATTCCATTTTAAATCACTCCTAATGCGTACTCCCAGATAATTTATGGAATTAACTGCTTCCAGTTGCTGACCTGGTATATTGTAGCTAAATATAAGGGATCTGTCTTTCTCTGTATTCGCAGCACATTACACTTGTCTACATTGACATTCAATTGCCATTCCCTGCACCATGCGTCAATTCGCTGAAGATCCTCCTGCATTTCAGTACAATTTTCCAGTTTTACAACCTCTAGATATACCACAGCATCATCCGCAAAAAGCCTCAGTGAACTTCCGATGTCATCCACAAGGTCATTTATGTATATTGTGAATAGCAACTGTCCCACGACACTCCCCTGCGGCACACCTGAAATCACTCGTACTTCGGAAGACTTCTCTCTATTGAGAATGACATGCTGCTTTCTGTTATCTAGGAACTCTTCAATCCAATCACACAATTGGTCTGATTGTCCATATACTCTTACTTTGTTCATTAAACGGCTGTGGGGAACTGTATCGAACACCTTGCGGAAGTCAATAATCACGGCATCTACCTGGTAACCCGTGTCTATGGCCCTCTGAGTCTCGTGGACGAATAGCGCGAGCTGGGTTTCACACGACCGTCTTTTTCGAAACCCATGCTGATTCCTACAGAGTAGATGTCTAGTCTCCAGAAAAGTCATCATACTCGAACATAATACGTGTTCCAAAATTCTACAACTCCACATTAAATGCGTTACCGTGTAGAGATTCGTTGTATCTAAAGAGTAGTTGAGTTATTTCTTCTGACTTGGTACTGAACGGTATTATAGAGCTAAAAGTATCATAGGTACCAAAATACTGTTCTAGCGTTTATTTGGAGATTCCATCCCTTCGCTATAACGCAGAGCCTAGTATTTTTTGTACGCTTCTCGTAGTAAGTTTACGGCGTAAACGCCTCTCAGCGCCTACAATGGGATGCACTTTGGCGACTGACCAGCCTCGTAGTCGAGCCTGCCACGCGACGAGAGCATTCCCAGACAGCCGCAGACTAGTGGGGGGGATCGTATTCAATGGCGTGGCCGGCGGAGGCGATGCAGGGCTGCGAGACCGCAAGTCGCCCTAAGCCGGCAATCCATTCCCCTAATGGCCGTAAAACCGCAGGCCGGCGCAGCCGCGGCCGCCGCCGGGGTCCCACACCCATCCAGCGCCCAGCACCCAGCACCCAGCTGCACACACCGTACCCGAGCAGGGCCTTTCCCCTCTCCAGCGTCTTCCGCTCACATGCACAGAATACCGGTGACGCTAAGTGCCGGATAGTGACAAAAACACATTAACTTTTTCTTTAGTCATCGGTCTTGTGGTTGGTTTCATGCGTCCCAATTACCTCTTCTGTTCTAACAGCTTCACCTTAGAGATTAACCCAACATCCACAATTACTTGTCAGATATATTAAAATTCTTTACTGTTTTTGCCCTCTAGATTCGCTCTTGTACAATGGAAATTATTCCCTGAGGTATTGCCAGGTATCCTACCATCATTTGCTTTCTTCTGGACACTGATTATCACATACCCTTTATTTCACCTGTTTTGCGAAAGATCTCCTCGTTTCTCGTCTTATCAGCCCAATTAAGTTTACTGTACCTTTCAAAACCACTGGTGTATTGTTTTTCTTATGAGTACCTCTTCAATAACAGTGTTCTGTGGGAGATCCGTATCGGTGACTAATAGGAAATATATCTCTCTGGGGAGATCAAAATATTTATTTCGATATTACAGACTACATTTCCTTTTTATACTTTGTGTACGTCCATAATGCAGTGGCTTCTGTTGCCTTCTACATCCTTGTGCCGGTCATCACTGTCTATTGCGCACAGACCTTTTTCCACTCCAATGGCAAAATGCCTTCCCAAACCTCTATCCGCTCCTCTTCTGCCCTCTTTGACAAAACCAATGTGATAATTAAGATGACTCCTTATATTGGAAGTTTTCAGACGGCATTTTTGATTCTAAATAACAGGAAAATAGTAACTACTTTTTTCTTACCTAGTAACGTTAACTCTATTAATTTATTGATTTTACTGGTTCTTGAGCTCCTTGGCTGTGGAATACATTGCTTTAAGAAGTATAGTAACTAGTCACTTTTTTATGTATGTTCCTTTATGCCATTATGCATTTCGGACTTTCGCCCATCTTCAGTTAGCATAACACATATTTAATCTCCAGTCATTACATCATCAAAACATCAACTGCAATTTTGATGCTGCAGCTGCCTTTCTATTCTACTTGTGGTGGCTCCAATTCTTCAGATTTATAATCGTGATACAAACAGTTTTTCTTTACATATTGCACGGAAACAGCGCAGTATCCGTGATGGTGGCGGCACACACACACACACACACACACACACACACACAGTTTGCTCGCCCAGTCACTGCCCCGTATTTCACCAGTCTTAAAACAAAGCACCACAGCTCACTGTTCTAGCAGCCATTAAAATGAAACAGCCAATCAGTATGTGCACCACAGTAGTACTGTCTTTGTACTTAACTTGGCAACCAAATACTACTGAAGTTAGATCTTCGTACTCAACCTCCTATAAGGCATGTCGGATACATTAACTATCACAATTTTATTTCCATATCTAAATGTCTCTGTTAATATTCTATAATAATACAAAACCCATATGACTAACTTATTGCTACTACTGATCTTACTTACAGGTTAAGATATAACTGACACCTAAAACGCAATTGTAGACTTTAAAATCAAACGTCACAATGCCAATTTCATTTTAAAATTGCTTGTAATATTTATAAAAATCCGTAAGGATATTGGCATTTTCCTCTTACACCTACTTGTTTCTTTGTTACTGGTGGTTCAAAGATAGAACTTTCAACATCTGACGTTTTTTAGAAGCTTTTTCAGTAACGTTCCACTTCACCAACCGTCATATATGTAAAGAAAATAAAGTACCATTTCTTATACTAGAATAAAGTAATGACTGGCTAATATGTTTTTTTTTTATAATTTTTGGTCTTAGACATACTTGAGGTTATGTTCCACTGCTGGTACAAAGAGGACCTTTCAGGAAGGATGCATGCTAGAAATCACGCGACTTGGAGAGTTCAAACGATTGGAGTTCAAACGACTGGAAGTCTTGCGAATACATGTAGTGGAAACGCTCCTGAGAATTGTGTACCAGGATAAAATAGGATCCTTCCTCAACTACAGGAAGCGCAAAATTTCTTAGTACTCGTCCTTTTGACTGCAAGTGGCATTTCAGTGATAGAAAAAAAGGAACCAGCAACAACTCGGGGAGTTAAACCCGTCTCCATAACCAGAACGTACGAGCCGTAGATTCCATAGAAACTGAAACTGAGCCAGTGAGAATTCAGCCACTGGAAAACCCGCTGCGTCCTGTCTCAAGAGAAGACAATTACAAAAGATTCTGTGTCTATGATCACTGGTAGACGAAACGTATGGCTAATAACGGTACCCCTTAGGATACGGCAACAAGGGATAGGAAAGTACACCAGATGCACTCATTGCTTTTGCCTGGGGTCTTTTTCCAGCCTACTGAAGAGACTATTCTGGCATCGATTGAGGAAACAGGGAGCAGTCAACTGCAGACTGTGTCTGTCGTCTGTGATCTGAGGTCACACTTGGATCACTTCAGCGACTCTCAGAGAATGTGGAGAAGGTCAGCTTACTCACGAATGACAACGAATCTCATTATTTGCAGCATTGTCACAAGAATACATCGCGTTTCCCTTATTCTGTGCCGAGTGGAATAATTGAACCACTGCGACTACCTGAACTTGCGCCATAGCGCTGAGAACTGTAGGATCCTCCTAAATGAATCGGGTGTGCACTCACATCACGGGTTGACGCTTAGGTAGCTGATTGTGTTTGTGTTCAGACAATGATTTTTCACATAACGCGTTTCTCCATCTAGTAGAGATGGCCATAGCTGTAGGGGACTCTGAACTATTGGTAAGGATCCCAGGAAATGCCCCTACAGACGAGAGTATTAAAATCCTTTTGTTTAACTGCCGAAGCATTGGCAACAAAGTGCAAGATTCCTAAAAAGCAGCTGAGCTTACATTTGTAATTTACAGGAAATTGGATAAAATACGAAATTGATAGCAGTGATATTTGTGGGGAAAATTTAAGTGTATATCGAAATGAAAGGCAAATGGTAAATACAGATGGTACAGTACATTTATCACCGCAGGCAAGAAACTCAAATCCACCAAGATCAAAAATTGATATTGTGGGAAACACTGTCTAGACAAGACACAGTATCATGGATGGGAACAAAGCTATACTCAGAACCTTCTATCGACCAGCAAGCTCGCCTTCAGCTGCAGCCGAAAATTTCTGAGAAAACTTAAGGTCACAACCATGTAGGTTGTCCAGTCATACTGTCGTAGCTGGAAGAGACTTTCAACATCCAACAATCAATATAAAAAAGAATCGAAAATAGAAGTTTTATTGCCCAGAGTGCAGCTGATATCCTGGTTACTAGTTGCAGCCAAGTTCCATTGCCACCTTTAGATCTGTAAGTATTACTAGTATGTTACAAGGTTTATAATTATCATACGTAAGTTCTAAAAAAAATTAAATCAATTTCATACACCAAACGATATGTGAACTATAAACCCCTACATGTGACACTTTACCATATAGCCACTGAAAACATGGAGATATACTGTGAAATTAAAAAGAAACTAAAACAATATCTACTTCACAGATCATATACTATCACACGACACTAAGTACAATAAATTAATAGTGCCGGAAAGTTGTTAAAAGAACTACATATAACTACAGAGTACCCGCAGGTGGTAGCTGTCTCCTGCACAATGACATGTAATGTTTGAACAGTGTTAAGCTACAGGGTGTTTCAAAAATGACCGGTATATTTGAAACGGCAATGAAAACTAAACGAGCAGCGATAGAAATACACCGTTTGTTGCAATATGCTTGGGACAACAGTACATTTTCAGGCAGACAAACTTTCGAAATTACAGTAGTTACAATTTTCAACAACAGATGGCGCTGCGGTCTGGGAAACTCTATAGTACGATATTTTCCACATATCCACCATGCGTAGCAATAATATGGCGTAGTCTCTGAATGAAATTACCCGAAACCTTTGACAACGTGTCTGGCGGAATGGCTTCACATGCAGATGAGATGTACTGCTTCAGCTGTTCAATTGTTTCTGGATTCTGGCGGTACACCTGGTCTTTCAAGTGTCCCCACAGAAAGAAGTCACAGGGGTTCATGTCTGGCGAATAGGGAGGCCAATCCACGCCGCCTCCTGTATGTTTCGGATAGCCCAAAGCAATCACACGATCATCGAAATATTCATTCAGGAAATTAAAGACGTCGGCTGTGCGATGTGGCCGGGCACCATCTTGCATAAACCACGAGGTGTTCGCAGTGTCGTCTAAGGCAGTTTGTACCGCCACAAATTCACGAAGAATGTCCAGATAGCGTGATGCAGTAATCGTTTCGGATCTGAAAAATGGGCCAATGATTCCTTTGGAAGACATGGCGGCCCAGACCAGTACTTTTTGAGGATGCAGGGACGATGGGACTGCAACATGGGGCTTTTCGGTTCCCCATATGCGCCAGTTCTGTTTATTGACGAAGCCATCCAGGTAAAAATAAGCTTCGTCAGTAAACCAAATGCTGCCCACATGCATATCGCCGTCATCAATCCTGTGCACTATATCGTTAGCGAATGTCTCTCGTGCAGCAATGGTAGCGGCGCTGAGGGGTTGCCGCGTTTGAATTTTGTATGGATAGAGGTGTAAACTCTGGCGCATGAGACGATACGTGGACGTTGGCGTCATTTGGACCGCAGCTGCAACACGGCGAACGGAAACCCGAGGCCGCTGTTGGATCACCTGCTGCACTAGCTGCGCGTTGCCCTCTGTGGTTGCCGTACGCGGTCGCCCTACCTTTCCAGCACGTTCATCCGTCACGTTCCCAGTCCGTTGAAATTTTTCAAACAGATCCTTTATTGTATCGCTTTTCGGTCCTTTGGTTACATTAAACCTCCGTTGAAAACTTCGTCTTGTTGCAACAACACTGTGTTCTAGGCGGTGGAATTCCAACACCAGAAAAATCCTCTGTTCTAAGGAATAAACCATGTTGTCTACAGCACACTTGCACGTTGTGAACAGCACACGCTTACAGCAGAAAGACGACGTACAGAATGGCGCACCCACAGACTGCGTTGTCTTCTATATCTTTCACATCACTTGCAGCGCCATCTGTTGTTGAAAATTGTAACTACTGTAATTTCGAAAGTTTGTCCGCCTGAAAATGTACTGTTGTCCCAAGCATATTGCAACAAACGGTGTATTTCTATCGCTGCTCGTTTAGTTTTTAGTGCCGTTTCAAATATACCGGTCATTTTTGAAACACCCTGTATATAGAAGTAAACAATTTTTTTTGCATGAGCAACAAGTTTATAACATTATTGCAACGTTATACAGCAAGCATTTTTTTTTCGGTAATACTGATCGAAAAATATTTAGTGGAAATAATTTACATTTTCGTTATGTTTGAAAAGATGTCTCAGCATCAAGATATAATGCAATATGAAGCAATATATACATACAGTGATAGAAACACATACATATACGCTTTTTATAACACAAAAATAAAGGTTGTTAAAATACATGAGGTCGTACGATGGCAAAATCTTCGAGATGATAGCAGAACATTATCAGGACTATAACCGTACATATTATCATATTGATAACAAGCACAGAGAATAGAGATATGATTATCAGTGATCAACATTTTATATTAGATGCGGCAAGACAGTAATAGTAACAACAAACCAACGTTACTCGATATCAAAAGATTCTTAACAAATGTATGAAAGCTGTTAACATAATCAGAAGGTAAGCTGTGGCAAGGCATGATATATAAAACTCGTAATTGGGCTATATGAATGCGAAAATGTAGCTGAAGTGCTGAGTAAAAATTAATTATTACACTTCATAAAATTGATTTAAAATGAGTCAACGTTGCTTACACAATCAGCCGAATGTTGACTACAACGTAAAAGAAAGACTAAGAGTCATCGGCATATGTGGAAGTAACTTCAGGTGTGCTGAAGAGAATTGTTTCGGGACCCTTGCTGTTCATATTATACATTAATGGCCTTGCAGACAATATAAACACACTGTTGTCACGATAATACGACCTCCTGTCAAAACCCCGAATAACCACCTGTGGGCCGGCCGAAGTGGCCGTGCGGTTAAAGGCGCTGCAGTCTGGAACCGCAAGACCGCTACGGTCGCAGGTTCGAATCCTGCCTCGGGCATGGATGTTTGTGATGTCCTTAGGTTAGTTAGGTTTAACTAGTTCTAAGTTCTAGGGGACTAATGACCTCAGCAGTTGAGTCCCATAGTGCTCAGAGCCAGCCAACCACCTGTGCGAGACTTGGAGGAGGAGAGTCAGTGAGGTTCTGGAGACTATCGACAGGGGTGTGGAACCATACCGACTCCAACGTGTGGCAGGCAGTAAATTTATCAGTTTAGAATCGATGGCGCGAACATCCCGATGGAAGTGGTTTTATATCCGAGAAATTTGGTGGCCATGGCAGTGCGAGGTGCGTGATACGTTGCGTTGTCCTGCTGATAGAGGCCGTCGTGCCGACGGAAACCAAACTGCATGTTGGTCGGGGTTGACATGTTCCCCAAGGATAGATTCATATTTGTGTTGATCCATTGCGGCTACCAGAACGACGAGATCACTCAGGGAGTGCCACAAAATTTTCCGCATACCATATCGCTCCGACGATTGTTGCACGTTGTTTGCTTTCAGACATTTCACGCCTTACGTGCCAACGGCCATCTGTCCGATGGGGGCATAAAACTTAAATCATCTGAAAAGTCCATCTGTCGCCACTTAGTGGAATCCCAGTTGCAATATCGGAGTGCAAGTTCCAGCCTTCGTCGTAGATGAACAACAGGCAGCGTGGGTGCATGAACCAGGCGCCTGCTAAGGAGGTCCGTGTGCAGTAATATTCACCGAACGGTCGTTGCTCAGTGGTTGCACATCTATTCGCCCGTACACGTCTCCGCAGCTGTCATCATTCAACAGTGTCATCTGTGGCCTATCGTACACCCCAATTGCATCGTCGCCGGTTTGGGATTGCGCCATTTCGCCATGCTCAGTATGCTTTAACCACGGCAGTATGTTAACAGTTTAAAAATTTAGCCGTTTCGGAAATGCTTCCACCCTTGGCCCTAAACCAATGGTCATGCCCTTTCAGATGTCAAATAAAACACTCCGTTTCCGTGTTACAACGAATGCACTGTTATCCGCGCTCCCAACACGATTAATACACCCTCCACTGCTTGTGCTCCTACCTGCCGTCTGTAAGAGGTTGTTGCACTTTGACATAGAACTTAGGCGGTAGTCACATTAATGTGATTGGACGGTGTGGTAACCTCATACTTTTTCGTTATCTGTCGTGAACTACCATCTAAAAGAAACTGCAAAAATATTCAGTCAGATACTGACAACATTTGAAAGTGGTGCAACGATTGGCAAGTTGCTAAAAATCTTCATAACTATAAAACTGTGCACTTCACAAAACGCAAAATTAGCGACCTGTCAGTTGGAGTCGATCAAGTCATAAAAATGCTGGGACAGGAATATTAAATGGAATGATCATATAGGAGTATTTATTGGTCCAAGCTGCCTCCGAACTTCAGGACGTAGACCTTTGCCTCCAAAACTACGTATGCCGAAAAAGAAAATTTCTTCAGTCCTCAAGAGTGAAAACAGCTCAGAAATAGAAATGGAGACTCATTTTTGCAATCTTGAGAATACTACCAGGGACACCTCAGAGTTGATTGCCAGGGTCATTGAAACTTCCTGGCAGATTAAAACTGTGTGACCGACCGAGACTCGAACTCGGGACCTTTACCTTTCGCGGGCAAGTGCTCTACCAACTGAGCTATCGAAGCACGACTCATGCCCGCTACTCACAGCTTTACTTCTGCCAGTACCTCGTCTCCCACCTTCCAAACTTCACAGAAGCTCTCCTGCGAACCTTGCAGAACTAGCGCTCCTGAAAGAAAGGATATTGCGGAGACATGGCTTAGGAGGGAGACGAGGTACTGGCAGAAGTAAAGCTGTGAGTAGCGGGCGTGAGTCGTGCTTCGGTAGCTCAGTTGGTAGAGCACTTGCCCGCGAAAGGCAAAGGTCCCGAGTTCGAGTCTCGGTCGGGCACACAGTTTTAATCTGCCAAGAAGTTTCATATCAGCGCACAATCCGCTGCAGAGTGAAAATCTCATTCTGGCCAGGGTCATTGCTTAGATCTGTCAAAGGGTGTGTAATATATGGCGTAATTCTGCGTTCGTTATCAACCACTCAAGATGATGCACCCGATTTTATCCAAACCAAACAGCTGTATCCGATGTAACTGGCCATAGTCAATGCCAATGCTTCATGGAAATTCACACCAGTAGTGAAGAAAGAATGCTACGTGAATCTGGTAATGCGGACCAAATGACTCACAGAATGCATAATGCACTGAGTCACCGCCGCATGGAACGTATCTAAGTATTCTGTACAGATACGCTTTTAGAAACATTTCTAGCAGAATACCACCAACGTTGATTGCTCAGATCTTTTCCTTGTGTTTTGTCTTGATTCTGGGAGTCTTCAATCAGCCATTTAACTGTAATAACACACAAGAAACCATTAATTTTTATTTCCTGCCGCTTTAATTAGGTGGACGTTGCACGAAATCTTGTCGTAACCAGGTGAAGAGTCGTAAGTATCAGACACTGCAATTTCTAACCTAGAAAAGTATGGGGATAAAGAATATTATAGATATCCTTTTCAGATCAACAACTTCAAGAATACGTCGTTACTTAATGATGTGACGGTTTTTCGCGTCCCCGGAAGAGTTCACACGCTGTAAACGTAGGACGAAAGCCATTAGCAGCCGGCGCCACATGTAGCTGCGACTCCTCCAATACCAGACGAAGTTCAGACTGCTGGTTCAGCGGCAGGCGCCCAACTTTCTGATAGCATCGTGATCTCCACACTGTACGTCGACATCGTTAAAAGCTTCCAGTCCTGTCCGTAACTTCCAGTGTCTGGCGACGTAACTATAGCCTGCACACCTCGACAGTTCCTCCACTCCATTGACATCTGTCTGAAACAGACAAACATAATTGGTTTATACAGTTCAGTAACGTCTGCCAACAAGAAGCCACTGTTATAATCGTCTCCCAGCTAACGGTTGCTCGCATGACAGTGGCGAAAGAAATTTCATCGCCACTGTGTAACCGGCGAGGTAAGGAGAGGCTACGTCAGAAAGCTTTTGATCACCATGACTTGCCACTTGATGGTTCAAATGGCTCTGAGCACTATCGGACTCAACTTCTGAGGTCATTAGTCCCCTAGAACTTAGAACTATTTAAACCTAACTAACCTAAGGACATCACACACATCCATGCCCGAGGCAGGATTCGAACCTGCGACCGTAGCGGTCACACGGTTCCAGACTGAAGCGCCTAGAACCACACGGCCACACAGGCCGGCTTCTGCATTTCACTTGCACTTCCTGGACATTTGCATTACCACCATCAATTTATATAATTTTCCATAAGGTGTTCCTCTAAAAATTGGTGCTCGATAACAGAATTATTCTGTAGCGGTGTTGTGTCAGTAAACCGTAGAACGATGACATATTTATTGTGTTATTCCTGGTTATAACAAACTCCACACGTTCGGATCTCTTGGTAGTTATTGCCCCTTTGTTGATACGAAAGGAAGGGGAATATAAGGCGTATTGTAGAATAACAAAAATCTTGACTCCGATTGAAAGTTGTGTGTATGCGGGAGACAGATAGGTAAATGAACTGCGTGGGGAGTTTAAGCATCACTATGCAGTTGAATCGAAAATACATTCTGAAGCTAGGTGAGCCGTGGCTGGGTTGCTGGCGTCGCCTTACGAATTCCTGCAACCGCTAGGTCGATGAGGCCACTAAGATGTTGATGGGGGATGGGGCGTGCTGTGGCGTAGCTAGCTGGAGAGTTGACAACGGACACCGCACAAGAGCGAGCTCACGTTCTTCCGGTGGCAGCCTGATGGTTTACCTTCCCCGCTGCTCTGCGACGGGATGGCTGTTGCGCCAGCAGCTCTTCCGTATCTCCTCAGTTGCTCGAGCCGCGTGGGAAGCGGGCGTGGAGCGTCCCTGTGTTCTCAACGGAGCTGTTAGAACGATCTGCTGGAAGGAGATGGTTTCTGCTCCCCGGTACTGGTTCTGTCAACTGAGTGCGGGTAGGAGAGGATTGCCACCGATGTAGTTTTCTTCAGCGTAACGCAGTGAATTTTGCGCGTTACGGAAGTGTTTTGGTGATGGAATATAGGACCATTAGTGTGAATATTGAGTATTTGTCGGCAGTTCCTCTTCAGCCTAAATAGAATATTGGTTTGTGACAGTGCCTTATACGCAACTTTTGATTACGTGGTGCCGCAAGGATAACAAGTCCGTTGATTCTTTAAAAGGCACGGTGACAGTAAGTTGTATTAAAAATCTAGTTGACTTGTATCGATGTGGAGCATTTAGCCGTGGTTAATTCAATCATGTCATGCGAGAACAAATCACATTGAATTATGTAATGTTCAAATAAAGTGTAATATTATTTTTGTAATTTAATATCATTTGAATGAGCTGTTTGTATTTGACGTCAACTTTATTTCGATCAGGACTTTTTGCACAAAACTGTTAGTTAAGTGCCCCCTGTACAGTTCGGCTCGGACGCTCTGTTTGTACTGGGTCTGCCGTGGGTGTTTCGTTTGATTATCTTGCTTCTAGTCCTCTGACGTATTCAACTTAAGGGCCGGGCTAGCTTTGTTGGACTTCCGTGTCACGGGGGCCCCGCTACTGAAGCTTGTGTGTGGTTCGTTCCCGGACTTTTCAAGTTGTTCTGTATCTTAAAACAGATCATTTGACAACTTATTCTTACGTGGAATTCTACATCTGCATCTACATCTACATCCATACTCCGCAAGCCACCTGACGGTGTGTGGCGGAGGGTACCTTGAGTACCTCTATCGGTTCTCCCTTCTATTCCAGTCTCGTATTGTTCGTGGAAAGAAGGATTGTCGGTATGCCTCTGTGTGGGCTCTAATCGCTCTGATTTTATCCTCATGGGCTCTTCGCGAGATATACGTAGGAGGTAGCAATATACTGCTTGACTCCTCGGTGAAGGTACTTTCTCGAAACTTCAACAAAAGCCCGTACCGAGTTACTGAGCGTCTCTCCTGCAGAGTCTTCCCCTGGAGTTTATCTATCATCTCCGTAACGCTTTCGCGATTACTAAATGATCCTGTAACGAAGCGCGCTGCTCTCCGTTGGACCTTCTCTATCTCTTCTATCAACCCTATCGATATACCTTGCTGTAGTATCCCGGACATTATTAATGTGCAACCTTAGTGTGTAGTAGCGGTACTCTGCATCTGTCTGGCATTTCTAACCGTGGCGCAATCACGGCGCGTCATCGTGCTGTCAAAGCGTTCCGCAGCTCCTTGGGAGTGACTGTCCGTCACATCGCCTGGTTATTTTAATATGTTTTAAATTCTTGTTGGCTGAAAGCCCAAAATTTTCTACGTTTAATCATTACTGTTTACACCGAGTGTTTTGGGTCTTACTATTATCGCCATTTGGGCGTAATATGTTGTCGCTACCCAAGGTTAATTACTTTGCATTTGGTCTCTGATTCTCTGTATTGAAGTTATTCAATATTAAAGTCTCTGAATTTTATTTGTCACTGGCTTACATGAGAGCTATTGTCTAAGGATTCTGTAGCTGAAGTTGGTTTAAAATTTTCAGTCATTTAAATCTTATTAATTACGGGTTTACATGAGAGTTATTTGTATAAATCAGATGGGTACGTAAAGCTGATTCGAAATTTGCAGTCATTTAAATTTTATCGTTTACTGGTTTACAGGAGAGTGTGTTATCTGAATTTGTAACAGAAGATGTTATTATTGAAAGCCTGCCAGTTCTCTGTTTAGTAATTTCACTTATCTCAAGCTGCTATTATTGTAGTCCTGCTTATTTTCTATTTGGAAATTTTAAATAACGGAAGCTGTTATTAAAGGTCTATCTGTTTTCGGTTTAGTACTTTTACTTATCTCAAGCTGTTATTGTTGAAGGCCTGCCTGTGTTGCACTTGGTAGTCATGCTTAACAGAAACTCTTATCATTGAATCTTTGCTTGTTTTGCATTTGATAAATTTTACTTAACTGAAGCTGTTATTAAAGAAATACTGGCTGTTTTCTATTTGGTAATTTTACTTAACTGAAGCCGTTATTACAGAGGGCTGCCTGTTTTCTATTTGGTAATTTTACTCAACTGTAGCTGTTATTACTGAAGGCCTGTCTGTTCCAGTTAAATTAAATTAAGAGCTATTTCGTAATTTGGGTTAGCTGAAACTCTTATTAATCAAGGCTTTCCTGTTGTTATTGCCTATTATTGAGACCTATTATCTTAATCAATCTGTAACGTAATTAACTGAAATGGTGATTGCCAAAGGCCTACCGGTTTAACAGGTACTTATGTCTATACGGTAGTAACAGGAAATGACACTTGGTGGTACATGGACCCTAACCTTTCGCCTTACATCCCTCTATCCTCAATTGTAGGTTTCTAACCTAACCTAACCTTTCGCCTTACATCCCTCTATCCTCAATTGTAGGTTTCACTACGAATGTAAGAAAATACCTTCCATTTGATACTGACTCTGTGGGAAAGATTGCATTGTGGCAGCGTGCAGATCTACTAGATGGCACAGAATGATGGCATCCTTACGGGTAAAATATTCCCGTAGGCAAAATTACCCACCCTTCAGATCTTTGAGTGAGGACTACTAGGATGTCATCATCAAAAATATGAACCTGGCATTCTACGAGTTGCAGTAGGGGACTTTATATACCTTAATTTCCTTACTCAAATCTTTTTGCAAAATATTCGAAAAAGTAATGTACTCAGGAGTAGTTTCACGTTAAAGCAGAAACTATTTACTTTGCGTTTGGATTCGAGAGCGATTGCTCGCTGAGAATACTGTTTATACAGTCGCCCATCAAATATTACAAGCCTTCACTGGTCATTGGGGTTCAATTCTACTCCAGTCAATGGGACTCCAGGCCCTGATACCAGCTCTTACAACGTGTCTGGAGTGGCCCCAGCTAGCGGTGAGATACGAAGCTGTCACCCCTCTTACGGCCCGACAACCAGGAGTCTGCGATGCCATTTCATTTCATAGCAGTATCCCTTTGGTTGTCACTCGCGGCGCCCTTACAGCACAGCTAATAATTCGACAATGTTCTACGCACCTTGTTGTCGCCCTTCATGGCAAGCCATCCTGGGCTTGCATCGCAGCAAGATAATCCTCATCCACATGCGGCGAGAGTTTCTGCTGCTTGTCTTCTGCTTATCTTCGTGCATCACTTCCCTATCTTGGCCAAAAAGGTAGCCAGGTCCTTCGCAAATTGAGAACGTCTCCAGCATTATGGCCAGAGCCCTCAAAAACAGCTCGGGATATTGATGAATGATTCTCCAGTTGGACAGAATTTGGCACGATAACCCTCAGGTGGACAACCGACAACTCCATCAATCAGTGGTAAACCGAATAACTGCTTACATAAGGGCCAGATGTGACTAACACGTTACTGACTTGCTCATATGTGAAGCTCTTGTCTGTATATATACGTTACTTCCACGGATTTTCGTTCCATTCGGATAATTCTTTCGCGATGTGTCATTTCTTTTCCCTTAGAGTGTACAAAAATTCCGCATATGGAGCAGCCGAGACGGAGATTAGATGGTTGGTTGGTTGGTTGTTTGGGGGAAGAGACCAAACAGCGAGGTTATCGGTCTCAGAGGGTTAGGGAAGGATGGGGAAGGAAGTCGGCCGTGCCACTTCAAAGGAACCATCCCGGCCTTTGCCTGGAGCGATTTAGGGAAATCACGGAAAACCTAAATCAGGATGGTCGGACGCGGGATTGAACCGCCGTCCTTCCGAATGCGAGTCCAGTGTGCTAACCACTGCGCCACCTCGCTCGGTACGGAGATTAGACGTCTAGTGCAAGGTGGCTAAGCAGGAATGTCGAGAAGAAAAGTTCAAGATTGTAGAAGCGTGTATAACTAGGGGGAAAACAGATGCCACCTATAGAAAATAGAGACTTCCGGTCAACTTCCAGTCTCGGAGCAATAGCGCGCATGGGGCCTAGTAAAACTAGAGGCCCCACGCCGCCCAGGCAGCGCCTGAGGCTAAGTCCGCTCTCTTAAGGTAGCCAACTGCCTCGTCACCAGACAAAACAGCTACCTCATGGGCACACTACGCCTAGCGCATTATCATGCACTAAGAGCGTAGATAAGTGAATCGATATTTGTTTGGAAAGATAAGGAATTAGAAAGGAGATAAGAAATTTTGATTGTCTATAGTACTACATACAGTCATCAGTTATCTTTATTTTACAGTTGTTGTTGCCTGGAAAACCGAGGCCCGGTCAAACGAGTCCCCATTTCCGTTGGTAAGAGCTGATGGTAGGGTTCGAGTGTGGCGCAAATCTCACGAAGCCATGGATCCAGGTTGTCAGCAAGGCACTGTGCAACCTGGTGTTGGCTTTTAATGGTGTGGGCTGTGTTTACATGGAATAGATCGGGTGAACTGGCTAAACTGAACAACTCATTGACTGGAAGTGGTTAAGTTCAGCTACTTGGAGACCATTTGCAGCCACTGAACGATGGAGCTTTTATGAATGACAAAGCGCCATATCAGCTGACTACATTATTCACGATTGGTTTGAAGAACATTCTGAACAATTCGAGCTAATGAATAGGCCGTAGAGATCGCCGTAGGTGAATTCCATCGAACGTTTATGGGACATAATCGAGGGCCTGGTTCATGCACAAAATCCTGCACCGGCAACGCTTTAGGAACTATGGACGGCTATAGGTGAAGTATGGCTCACTGTTCCTGCAGGGGACTCCCAACTATTTATTGAGTCCATGGCACGTCGAATTGCTGTACTACGCCGGGCAAAAGGAGGTCCATCACAATATTAGGAAGTATCCCATGACTTTTGTCAAAATTTTGGAAATTTGTGGGAAGGTCTTATGGAACCAAACTGCTGAGGTCATCGGTTCCTAAGCTTACGCACTACTTAATCTAACTTAAACTAACTTACGCTAAGGGCAACACACACACCCATGCCTGAGGGAAGACTCGAACCTCCGACGGGGACAGCCACGCGGACTGCGACAAGAGACAGACGTCGAGGCGACCCCGCGCGGCTGACTTTTTGTCACCTCAGTGTGCGAGGGTTATTCAATAATTAAAGAGACAAATTATTCTGAAGAAAAAAACGTTTAGTTTCACAATACAATACTTTTTCTCCTTTCCAACATAGTCCCCATGAACATTTATGCACTTCTTCCAATGGGCTACAAGCTCTTTTATTCCGGTTGCAAAGAACTCTTTATGTTGATGATTGAACCAATTTCCCACAAACTTTTTCACGTCTTCGTTGTCCTGGAACCTCTTTCCACATAATGCCTCCTTCAGTGCACCAAACAAATGGAAATCAATAGTTGCTAAATCAGGACTGTAAGGAGGATGAGGCAGTACCTCCCAGTCCATTTTGTCCATGGTTTCATGGATTAGTTGAGCAATATGAGGACATGCGTTGTCTTACTGGGGAATCACATCTCTCCTCTGAGATCCACGACTTCTATCTCTCATGGCTTCACCTTCTTCAAAATCAAATCCGAGTAGTGTTGGCTGTTCACTGTATATTGCTCTTCGAGATAATCACAAAAATCTGGACCTTCAGCGTCCCAAAACACCGTCAACATGACTTTTCCTGCAGATTCTTGGGTTTTCTTGACAGGTGAGTTGGTGTGTTCCAATTCCATGCTTTATCTTTTTGATTCTGGCTCATAATAGTGAACCCAAGTTACATCACAAGTTAAAATTTGTTTACGTAGTGCTCACCTTCTCTTTCATAACGTTCCTGTGGCTCTGTGCACACTCTCAACCTTATTTCCATGTGTAGCCTCGTCATCTCCTTTGGGACCCATCTTGCACATGTTTTGCGGCACTTCAGCGTGTTGCAGATAATTTTATGAACTGTACTAGTACTAACTTGAACCTTATCAATTATTTCCACAGTCACACGGCGGTTGGCACGAATAAGGTCATCAATTCGACTTTCGAGTGAAGAGTTGAAACTGCAAGTGGTTGGCCAGAACGGTGTTCGCCAGTCATTGAGTTGCTACAATTTTTGAACTGCTCTACCCACTTGTAAAAATTCGTACGATTCATACAACCTTCACCATAAACTTTAGACATTCTACAGTATACACTCATTGGTTTCTCGCCTTCAGCAAGTAAAATACCAATAACAGAACGTTTTTCCACTAATGTGGGCGTAACAAGCGAACTCGCCATCTTGAAATATATCTTTTAAGTTATAAACAAAACAATGTTGATACATCAGCTGATGAGGGCTTATCACAGTACCAAACTTGCCCTACTAGCGGTTTTATCCCCAGACCAATTTGTCTTTGTAATTATAGAATGACGCTCGTACAATGACAGTTTCTTGAATTAATAAGCCACAACGTACGCTAACGTAGCCACTGAGTTAAGTACACTACCAGTCCTAAATTGCGCTGACGTTGCCAGGAAACACCCATGTGTGGGATTAGTCCTTGGTTGAAACACTTGCGAAGTCTACGAGATTTGTACGCAGTATTATACGTTGTAGGCTCCGGCTGGTGTACGCTGCGCTGCGACAGACGAAACTCTGATGAACCGCCTGCTTATTCGGCTCCTGGCCCAGAGAACCATATCTGTAAACTCCCGATGTCATCAGACTGCCGAGCTGCTGGGCGGCTTTCCATAAAACTGTCCAGCGGAGGAAATACCAGGAAATTGTGATAATCTCACGTGGCTCGCGGAGTGAAGTAGTGCCAGATTCAGCAGCGTTGTATCCTGCGATGGGGCGTCATTCCTGCCGGTATGATTTGCTTATATGTAAATTGTTCAGTCATATTGTGGATGGTGAGGAAATATCAAGAGTGCGGGGTCTATTATACATAGCAGCTCTCTATAAAGAAGGAAACAAGAAACACCCAAGTAATAGTAGAGGAACTAGTATTATGGCATCTATCAGCAGACTTTTTAAGCGTTGTATTGGAAAACAGGTTGGAGAATGAGACTGAGGGAAAGATCATATTTTCAGCCTTAGATAAATGAGAAGGTACGAGGTGCACACCACCTCGCTTCCCCAACAAGAATCCCTTACAACTCGTCACATTTCCGCCTCTCCTCACTCAAACTGAAATCTTCCTAGTAATCGACATCCACAAACTCGACTCCAATAATCCTATTGTTTCCCCTCTACTTTCCAAGTCTCATACGCTGCCGTGCTTTTAGCAACACATTCCACCAACCCTCTACTTACACACCGTCCACATGCTCTTCCAAAGGAACTTCAACCACCTCCCCCTCCCTAATCATGAACTCCGCTCGGAATTTACCCATCCTATGAACTGTGGGTCCACCCCATCCAATCCAACTCATCTGGGCTTCCTCTCCCCACATTTTATTATCTTCTTTTTCCCCATTTGCCTTTCTTTCCCCAACTACTAGTGTGACCAATTCCCCCATTTTACTCCATCTCCTTCTCTGTTCCAACAGCCACTCCTGGCCCATCGATGCCACGCACCAGTCCTCCATCCTTATACCACCACATTCCTCCACTCTTCATCGGCCAACATCTTTTCCTTCTACAATTACTCCCTATCTTGCGAAACTCTTCAGACTTACATAAATCTGTTAAATGTCTCCTGCAGAAGATTTGGCTTAGCCATTAGCATCACTAAGACGCAAGTTCTCAAACAGCCACTTAGAGGTCTTAATGCAGATGACTCCAGTATTGAGATAAATAACAAACCTTTGCGAAATGTGTCAAATTTCAAATACCTGGGAAGCCAAATTAGAAGTGACAACAGCCTGACAACGGAAATCGCAGCGCGTATAGCCAGCGCAGCCTCAGCCTTCGGTAAGCTTAATGACCGAGTATGGAAATCACATGATCTCAAACTACAAACAAAAATTGCAGTCTACAAAGCAGTAGTATTATCCACCTTACTCTATGCCTCGGAAACCTGGTGCTGTTATAAAGCTGACATTAAGAAGCTAGATAAATTTCATCTTCGATGTCTGAGATCAATTCTGCGCATCAAATGGGAAGACCGTGTCCCAAACACGGAGATTTTGCGCCGCGTGAAACTGGCTAGTATTGAAGCTTTAATAATGAAACATCAACTGAGATGGAGTGGTCACATAGTACGCATGGATGACAGTAGGCTACCTAAAGCGGTGTTCTACTCGCAGCTCTCGTGCGGGAAGAGGAGGAAAGGTGGTCAACACCTGCGATATAAAGACACCATTAAACGCCACCTTGCAGCCTGTGGCATTCCAAGCAACCGTTGGGAGGAGCTAGCATTGCGCCGATCGGAGTGGCGATCAACTGTACATAAGAGCATCGAACAATTCGAGCAAAAGCGTCTAATGAACCTGGATGCTAAAAGAGAGCTCCGAAAATCTCAGCTGAAGCCTGTCTACACGTATACTTATAACTCTGCTGGTCAATTTCACTGTGCTTCATGCAACAGGATATTTAAAGCGAAATTCGGATTCGCGAGCCACATCCGAGCCTACCACAACAAGGACAGAGAAGACTGACGGAGTCGCTGTCGCCGTACACGGCGAGGAGGACATCATCATCCCGTGGCAGGTCCTTCCAATTCCTTGTGAGAGTAAAGAGCTCCTATTACATATCAGTGTTTCGGCAACATGGTTTAAATATTTTAACTGTGGGCGTGTTGTATTTAGTTTTACCTTTTATTATTACTGTTTTTAACTAGTTGTGCAAAAATTAATCCATCGTATACCTCAAAACTTCAATTTTATTTTTCATCTTTAAAACGTTTTAAATTCCGTGTATATATCTCTGTTATCTGTTTCTTATATTTTTATCTACTTCGCTATTTTAATTATCCATTAGCTGAAGAGCGGGCTGTCTGTGTTGCTGACAGCTCAACCACTCCTCCTCCCCCCCCCCCCCCTCCACCACCATAAGGGGCGCGGAGTGATGAAATAACAATAATGAAAAAAAGTGAGAACGCTTAGTTTAAGGATCAGGGAGTAGACCAGTAGACCAAATATTTGCAGATGTAGAAAAAGTTTATGATTCTGTACCCGCGAAGCTCTACAGGAAGCGATGAAATATCTAACTTTGGACGATCGCAGGTTCGAATCCTGCCTCGGGCATGGATGTGTGTGTTGTCCTTAGGTTAGTTAGGTTTAAGTAGTTCTAAGTTCTAGAGGACTGGTGACCTCAGCATTTAAGTCCCATAGTACTCAGAGCCATTTGAATCAAAATATAACTTTGGAAGCACAACGAATATGTCCAATCGTACCCAGCAGTCTAGCATGTAGAAGGCTGAGTGAGACATTCCAAACATGAAATGACTTAACACAGGGCGCAGTATGACGCCGACCCTGTTTAAAAATTATATGCAGCGTTTAGTGGAAGGGTGGAATCAGTCAAGCGAAAGTATGGGAATTGCTTCCGAGCATGATACTATCTACTGCTTATTGTTTGTCGATGTTCAAGTATTGACATGACACAGTAGATCGGATATCAAGATTATGATAAGGAAGTTAACGTAAGCATCTGAACGACCTAGGCTCAGCGGACAGAGTATCTAGTAGTGGAAGGGGATGGAATGGATCTAGTACTGCGGCAAGGAACTATTAAAGCTGTAAAGCAGTTTAAATGCTTAGGACTGATTATTCATTCGTCGGGAAGCTATGAGGCAGATGTGAAACGCAGGGCCCAGCAAGCACGAGGAGCAATTAAAATGGTAAATGGAGATCTGTGGAGTGGGGCAATGTCAAAAGATACGAAGAGGAGGATTCTGGGAACAGTAGTGGAAAGTACACCAGCCTGCGGTGAAGGGCAGTGGCAGAGAAGCAGAGTACAGACAGCAGGGATGGATAGAATAACAGCAGCCAGGATATCTAGAATAGAGCGAAGAAGAAATAAGAAAATTAGGGGATAATGGATATGGAACAAGCAGTCGTGCTCCTCGATGGTACGACTACGTACGGCGAATGGAGCAGGGACAATGGCCAAGAGCAGTCCTGGAACTTAGTCGCCGCCAGGAAGGAGGAAGCTTGGACGGTCGAGATTGACATGGAGAGCGGGAGTAATTACAGTGATAAGGAAGAGAGATCTGAAAGAGGAAGACAGTCATCATCACTGAAGCTGGCTAATGGGAATGCCGAAGTGTGAAGCCCTTAAAAGATATACTGCAGTTGAGTTGCAGGCGCCTGGCATTCCGGCAACCCGCGGCACTCCTCTGTATCGTTGTGGCTGTATGAATAGGCGTCAACCACAGTTACTACAATATTCCGATGTTCCACATATCAATAACAAAAGATGACGGGAATGTGTACGTGCACGTCCTCTGAGCGTGCCATGTTGCGATCTCCATCTGAAAAGTTCCAGTAACGTTAAACACACCTGATGGCCATCGTGTATTCACACCATATCTCAACTGTAGGAATGACCGTTTCTACTGAAAACAAGTTCACATAAACAACGTATCCGAAATGCATGGAACTGCTAGAGTATCGGCCTTTAGTGTAGGTGTTTCACGGTATTCACGACGTAAAGCTTTTCATTAACTAAGGCTGCTACGTACGGGGGGTTTTATGGTTAGTTATCGATATATTAAAAATATCTATTTGTAGTCTTAGTCGACCTTTGAGTTGCTATTTGACTCTGTTTAAAAGCGCGGTTATGCCCCCAGTATCATTTGCAACGAAATTATCATTACACTCTAATTATTAAACAAAAATGTGGTGTTTGCTAGCTACGAAATCAATAATGCGGTAATGATACCAAATTAAGATTTATTCAGAAAACAGAATGAGCAATATTTCTAGCCTAACACGACAATCCAATACACTCGCTAATCTAACTAGCCTATCATTGGCACAATGTATCCTCTTTTTCTAACTACTTAACTCAACACTGAATCCGCAAGTGACTCTATTGAATTTCTGCCTAAACAGACTCAGAGAGCGCCAGTCAAAGAGCTAGCGGAATACGAACTCATTTAGAACTACAGTGCCCTACTTTGGCTGATGATTGCTAATATCACCGTAATTCTCCGTGATGATTACGACGGTTGGCCCAGCCAACGTCGTGATGCCGTCTTTCCCGTGAGCGAGCTTGGCTATAAACTCCAACGAGGACGTCGTCTGGCCGAGCGGTTCTAGGCGCTACAGTCTGGAACCACACGACCGCTGCGGTCGCAGGTTCGAATCCTGCCTCGGGCATGGACGTGTGTGATGTCCTTAGGTTAGTTAAGTTTAAGTAGTTCTAAGTTCTAGGGGACTGATGACCTCAGAAGTTAAGTCCCATAGTGCTCAGAGCCATTTGAGGTCGTGGTCTGCGTCCGTAAACTCCTGTACGTAAGTGTTCAATTGCGGAGTCCGTCACTAGTCAATACTCAAGCTACCTGCACATATGCCAAGAGTAGATGGTCGGCTCAAGTGCGCAGCAACAAAGGTACACTTGAGATTGCATATGAACACCACAAGTTAGTACAAATCTGTTTCTCTCCTTAGAGGAACAGATAATGCTACGTGTGAGGAGTCGTATGCCCAACACTATTCAGACTTTGAGAGTAACCACTGGACTCAATGCCGGTAATTTCTCTAACCCTCTTCTCTCCACGCCCTCCAAGCAGGGCAGCCAGACACCGCGGTTGCTCTAATCCATAGCCGACCCCTGAGTCCCCATTTAGATTTTTGCACCTTGCCGTTCTTCGCCGCGTGGATCCGTGCGCGTTGGTAGCCAATCACGACACAAACTTCCATGTATCCATGCGCGTTTGTACCCAACCACGACACAGAATTCTCCCGCGGTTACTGTCGCCGCCAAACTTTTAATATGCATCTCTACGCGCTCTGCGCCAATCCCGTCACAGACTTCCGCAAATTTTCCACTGTGGCGCGAAATCGTCTTTCTCTCTTTCGCATATAGATCCTTCTCACTTCTTGTTGGGATGGCCCACCTTCTCCGAACGTCTTTGGGGGTCTGAAGTGCCAGCCGACAAAGGGGTCCTGCCGTGTTCCAGCCCCTGTGGCCATCTCGTTAGTTTGACATGACACACACAACTTCCTTTTCTGTGATCATTCTCTCCTCCCGGCGGGTCAATTATCTTGTTTTGTTAAATGGCAATCTCTGTGTATTCGGTGCATTAGAACTGATTTAGCATCATATAAGGTGCAAAATCTGCTACCTTACAAGGCCTCTACCGCTCTCGAGTTAATGTATTCGGAAAAATTGTGATGAAAAGGACTTTTCGCAAACTTAGGAAATTTTTTGTTGGTGTTAGAGGTGGAAATGTGGAATAAACGAGTAGAAAGTCGACCAGAAGATCCGTAATTAATTTATGTTTTCTCTCTGCCTGCAAAGTTGTTGGCAATGCGTCAGTCGCGACAGGCGGCGAGCGGGAAGTAAACACTAAACGCGGCGGACGGGGAGGAGCCGAGGCGGCCGGAGTCGTTTGTCAGGCCGCGGGGCGGCTGACAGCCGGCCCGCCCGGCCCGCCGCCTCCGCAATTGCGTTACGAGTTGGCTGCCGGCGGCGGAGCACACTTAACACTGCGGCCGAGGCGCAGCCCGCGACCAAAGGCGCGGCTCCACGGGGCCGCCGCACACGGGCTTCCCTGCCGTCGCTGCCTAGGCACAGAGCGCTGCAGGACGTGGACGGGCCGACATAAAGGCGTGTGACACAGGCACGCCACACACTGCGACAGCGCGCTCATTCTGTCCTCCATGTACATAGTTTCCAGCACAGTTCCGACAAACATCACAGTTCTGACAAACATCACACTACTCCGTTATAAAAAACTTCTTCGGTTCAGGCAGAATAGAGCGGGAATCGTTATTCACAGTCAGTTCACAGTTGGAAAGCGACTACACTAGTAATTTGGCGTAGATATGTTGGTAAGCTGGCTGGGTCACATAAAAAGTCTTACTGCGAGTGAAGGAAGTCACAAAGTGACGCGTTTCAGAATTATTTCCATCATCAGTGATCTAAAATAGAAATACGAGAAACAAATTGGTATACAAAAATACGTAACTTTTTTGAAGTAATAACAGAGCACCATTAAACAAATGTGCGATCAGTCCATTCCCACTTACTCAGGTGCAAAGGTAGCACGAGGGGAAGAGCGTTATCAACTCATTTAAAACTTGGTAACCTGCCATTGTAGCAGTAACCGATCTAACAACTACGCCAGACAATTGTTGTCATATATAAGCGTTGCAGCCGTATTCTGCCTGTTTACATATCTCCGTATTTGAACACGCCTGCCTACACTAGTTTCTTTGGCATTTCAGTGTAATTAACAGAGCGATGACGTCTGCTGTCCGGCCACAGCGTAGAAGAAACACGTTATCCACGTTATCGCTCCGGCTCAGGGAACACCATCAACTCACACAGTTTAAGATGTCCTGTTAACAAAAGACCAAGGCCAGCATCGACTCGGGAGAAGCAAACGACAGCCACTATTCAAGGAACTCACTGGTGGTGAAATAGATCAGCTAAGAAATCGCAATGATGGCAGCAGACCTATAGGTATCAATAATAAAATAACAGTTAAGTCCTCAAAATCCGAAACTTAAGTGAAGTTCACGAATTGAAGCTGAAGCCTTTTCGGTTCCAAAGGGGGCCTAGAATTCAGCACAGCGAAACTGGCCTCATCTCTCTCATCGGTATATCACGTCCCAGAGCTGGCTGGCTAGGATACGCACGAAGACGGCACTCGAAGTCAGTTACGGATCCAAATCGGCACACAAACATGCACCACTGATTCAAATCGGCCTAAAACTGTGCCCAGCAACCACTCTCCGGCCTCCGTGCCCAAGAGCCTTGCGCAAGAGCTCGCCCTTCTCGCCGGACGGACCTCTCACTGAATTCTTCGCTCCGCTACCACTCCCCAACTGGGCACGCCATAATACTCCCCGTCACCAGCAAGTTCGAGCAAAGATCTTACTGACCTCAAACCAGAGGGACATCACACGACAGGCGGAGCTAGTGGCGGCTGGAATTCGAAAGGCGACGCCAGCAATCCCATCAACGCTCAGCAAATATGATTTTTAATAGAATGAGATTTTCACTCTGCAGTGGAGTGTGCGCTGATATGAAACTTTCTGGCAGATTAAAACTGTATGCCGGACCGAGACTCGAACTCGCGACCTTTGCCTTTCGCGGGTAAATGCTCTACCAACTGAGCTACTCAAGCGCGACTCACGCCCCGTCCTCACAGCTTTACTTCTGCCAGTACCTGGTAGAGCACTTGCCCGCGAAAGGCAAAGGTCCCGAGTTCGAGTCTCGGTCCGGCACACAGTTTTAATCTCCCAGAAAGTTTCATGATTTTTAATGTAATAGTTTTGTTGTGTATTATATTCTGGTATTATGCATGTATGTCCAAAGCAATAGGCACTTGGGCTACTACAACCGTTATGAAATGAATGAAATGTATGCACAGTTGCGAATACGAACAATACTTCAACTATATAAGGGAATGACAGTGCAAATTTGGGCCGAACCGGGTGTCGAATCAGAATTTCCCGCTTTACGCTTGCGGTCGCCTTAACCACTTTGGCTGTCTGTGCACAACTCACGGCCGGAGCAAAACTTCCTTATGTCGTCGTGTTTGCGTCACGACATGTACTCTTACACACTTTATGTAATTCACGTACCAGGTAGGGCATTTTTAACTGAAAGTCGCTGCCTCGTATCGGCGGATAAATACAGTACTGCAGTGCCTGCAATGTCAAGAAGAACGATGAAATGTTCCTACAGATGTGCACGCATGTATGGGAATTACATAACTCGTGTACAGGTACAGATTGAGACATAGTATCGACGACATGTGGAAGTTTGGGTCTGCGCGTCAGTGGTGCACGGATAGCCAAAGCGATTAAGGCGACTGCCCGCGTAAAGTGGGGACTCCAGCTTCGAGTCCTAGTCTGGCACAAGCATTTGTTCTCGTCATTCTCCTACACAGCTGATGGTTCATCGTATTCTCAACTGACAGTACCTTTGATGTACATAAAATAATAGAACATTGCTGCCCATTGAGGTTTAAACCCCATCAAGGAGGTATAGAACACAGGTACATTTGCTGTGAAAAGTGTTAAATATGTATAAGATTATGTATATGTATAAGATTAGAATTTTATCCAAACCCAACAGTGTAGAAGGAGTGACACCATCTATACTATGTAAATAAGAGAAGATTAAGCAGAGGGTTTCTAAGGCAGGACAACGTTTGAATGTTTTTTGTTCATCATATGAACGTGTTAGTCCTGATGTAGTTACGTATATAATTAGAGGCGTGTTCCTTAAGTAAGTACCATTTTGAAATTAAAAAAAGACGTGATAAGATATTTCACTAATTTTATTTTTACATGAAAGTTTGTACCTTAATCTTCGCATTGACGCCATTACAGTCTGATTCTTTCTTGTTTACGTTGTGTACTGAGTGTTTAAGATGCCTCCGATAATCGTGAGTCCCGCCGACTGTGAAGTACGGGCTGTTACAAGATTTCTTAGTGCTAAAGGCCTAAAAGCGATCGATATTCATCGTGAGATCTGTGCAGTTTACGGAGGAAACATTATGAGTGATGGAATGGTAAGAAAGTTGGTGAGAGCATTTAAAGATGGCAGCACAAATGTTCATGATGAACAACTGAGTGGGCGTCCTTCGGTCGTAAATGAAAGTTTGGTGCAGGAAGTGGACAATAAGTTGAGAGAAAACAGACGCTTTACGATTTCCTCCTTACGGGATGACTTTCCTAATGTTTCTCGTAGAGTTTTGTGTGGCACTGTGACCGAGCAATTGAATTACCGAAAATTGTGCGCACGTTGGGTACCGAAAATGTTGACGGATGTAGACAAAACCAAACGTTTAGACAGTGCACTGACTTACCTTGAGCGGTACCACAACGACGGTGATGATTTCTTAAGCCAAACTGTTACGGTCGATGAAACATGGGTGTTCTACGTCACACCAGAATCAAAGCAACAGTCCATGGAAGTTGAGCAAGGGCATCGTTTTGCTGCAAGACAATTCCCGTCCGCATGTGGCGAATCAGACCAAAGATCTCATCACATCCTTTCGATGGGAAACTCGAGATCATCCTCCGTACAGCCCCGATTTTGCGCCCAGTGACTACCATCTGTTTCTGCACTTGAGGAAACACCTGGGCGGTCAGCGTCTTCAAGACGATGACGAGTCAAAACAGTGGTGATGCAGTGGTTAACAAGTCAGGCGACAGACTTCTATGAGGAGGGTATTCAAAACCTGGTACAACGTTATGACAAGTGCCTCAATGTTGACGGAAATTATGTAGAAAAGTAGATTAAGGTACAGGCTTTTATGTAAAAATAAAATACGTGTATTTTTTAAATTTCAAAACGGTACTTACTTAAAAAAACACGCCTCGTATATGGGTGGCACATTATGTGTAGGTGGTTTATTATGTAAATAAGGAATGTACTAAAATGTAGACTTTCACGGCCGGAAATATCATGTCCATTATAATTACCCGGGCTGTTATGCCGTGGTCGGTTGATGAATTTTGTGTCAATTCCCAATCGTCTCCGACTGCGGGAGACATCTTCTAGGGGGTCGATGGAAGGTCCAACACACCCACTTGAAGATGTCTCCCGCAGTCGGAGACGAAACGTTGGGAATTGAGACAAAATTCATCAACCGACCACGGCATAACAGCCCGGATAATTATAATGGACATGAAATAAGGAAAGATTATGCAGATGGTTTCTAAGTCAACACTACGTATGAATGTTGTTTGTTTGTAAGATGACCGTGTTAGGCCTGGAGCAGGATGGAGGAACGTCCACTAGGACATTACGAAATGCGTCAGCAGCAGGATCCTGGCTTATCGTAAATGATACTACTGTCCGTATTTGCCGTGATTCCACACCGTCACGCGAATATGGAATCATTGGGTTCAGGAGGGCCAAACTCAGCGACAAGCATGGTCTCAAAGACGTCATGAGACAAGTGACCCAGATGACTGACATTCTGTTCGCTCGGCCATGCACCAACGTATAACCAGGTCACGTACGTATTTTGACATAAAACCTTATCGTGCATCAGACACCACAGAGATTGAGTCGTTCACTTAAAACGCCTACAGAAATGGCCATCTCTCACAACTCAAGTCCCGACATCTGCACTAACTGGCGGAACTGTATGATGAAAAAGTTTTGGAGGAAGTGCTTACTTCCGAGTTTTTAAGTGACAAACGCCGCTAACTGTAGACGCGAAGTCGTGAGTTGACTTCCTCTATTTCATTTTCTTTAAAAACTGTTTTTCGTTTGTCTGCTAAAAGCATCAGTCCAATGGAAAGTCAGAAATAATTTGCTGCGCTGTCTGATTCATCAGTCGTAAGAAAATCTCACAGAAACATTTCTGAGAAAGGGTTCTTTGCTGCATCAAGATCAGAACGGCTTATGTCCGAGAGTTTCCTTGCCATGCAGTGACCAGCAACGAGCGGACTCCAGCCACCTGCGGACGCCCCTGGCCAGCGGCTGCTTGGCGCCTGCCGCCGCCCACTCTCGGTACATCACGACGCGGCACACCTGTGCCACGTTGCTGTTCTCACGTTGACCAGCAAAAAATTAATAGTGTGCTCAGGGTATTTAACTGAGCTGTTGCTTCCATTTTATGCACGATATTTGAACGACCGACCCAGTCTTCATGCGCTGCGAATTTTGCTGTTACGTGTATTCGCTGCCTGGACTTCAACTGTTCCGTGCACTATTTCTGGGCTCATGCCGTTATTTGCAGCCGAGTTCGATTGCTGACGGCAACTACGACCTTTGATGTTTTTCAGAGCTTGCACTGAGATTCAGTGAAACGCAAATTCTCTAAGCGTTTCCCAGCTCTAGTGGATGGGAATACCGAGGAGATTTTAATAAACTTTTGCCCTGTTACAAGTTGTATTAAAAGTTGAAACCACCACCCCTGTTTATTATGTTGTCTAACTTATTTATTTCCATATACTCCTTAATTTTGCTGCCCCGGAACGTTTGAACTACGGCACTTATTTCATTTCACGATTATATTCTAGGCAGTGTTCTGTGGCAGCTGATTTGCCTGGTGGTTTGAAACAGGTATGTCGCTGATGCTCCTTGCAACTCTCCTCGACTGTTCTGTTAGTCTGGATCAAGTAAGACGTGCCACATGCAAGTGGAAACACACACCCAGCTTTCAGAGACGTAGATCCTCTTCAACATTACGAAAAAGTCTTTTGATCTTGAAGGTAACGAAATACGCTGAATGCCATACTTCCGTAGCAGTCCACCGTTCATTCCAGATATTGTGCCAGCATAAGTAGATAAACGTTTTTTTTTCTTCCTCGGACTCAACGTCTTTCTCAGGGTTTATTATTTTGATTGCTTCACCTGTCACATTTGATGGTCTGTGTACCCATTCCTTAGAAACGTTATTCGTTGATATTGTAACTCTTCGTCAGGGATCTTTTTGCCTGAAAGGGTTTGAGCTCTATGCACCACAATCCTTAACACCGAATTTCAGTTTGACGGATTTGACGGATGGTGATGGCTCGAGGAGTGGAGACAGAGGACAACAGCACAGGATGTTCCCTGTGAAACCTGCAGATGACTTACCAGGGCGGCAATGCTAAGATCAGACATCTACAATGGAGAACGCGCAGCGGTGATAAATCTGCGGGAGGACAAGGAAACTGTGCTTCAGCTAGCCTGCAAGTGCCGCGCTATGGTTCTGAGGTACTATGTGGCCTACAGTAAGAAAATTTTCAAAATTATCGATCCTTTGAATGACGTTGCAACAGACAGATGTATGTCGATCCTATGAATATAATCGAGAGGAACATAATCTCAGTGAGTCAGGATTGCCACGTAACGGCATTAAGGGTCATGAAACAGGTGTAGCAGTGCCACCTCGACTATTTGACGTTCCTAGGGTACACAAGGAAAAAATGGTTCAAATGGCTCTGAGCACTATGGGACTCAACTGCTGAGGTCATTAGTCCGCTAGAACTTAGAACTAGTTAAACCTAACTAACCTAAGGACATCACAAACATCCATGCCCGAGGCAGGATTCGAACCTGCGACCGTAGCGGTCTTGCGGTTCCAGACTGCAGCGCCTTGAACCGCACGGCCACTTCGGCCGGCGTACACAAGGAAAGAAATCGTCTAAAGTCTATACTCAGTAATGTTTGCGCACCTACATATCAGCTGGCAAAATAACTGAATCGCATTCTCACCGATTGTGTAGACAAGTGCGAACACCACATTTGCAATTCAAATGTCTTTGTTCACCGCCTCAGCCAACAGCAGCTCCAGCATACGGATATTATAGAGTTCCGATGTAGTCTTCCTGTTTACGAGAGATCGAATTTCTGATCCCTTGGAACTAATCACGGAAATGTTCGACGATTATTTCAAAGAAAGTTTTAGGTATGTTGTGACATTTATTTATTTCCTATTTGTCAGAAACTATTAAGAACGAAGTTTGCGATGGGCAGTCCGTTATCACCAGTTGTGGCGAACCTATACATGGTATACTTCGCAGCAAAGGCGCTAGAATCCGCTAAATTCATATCAGCGTTTGTCCGCCGGTACGTGGACGACACATTTATAGTGCTGCCACATGACAGCTTCAAGAGATCCTGGGATATTTAAACTCCGTCTATCATAATATAAAATTCACGATGGAACTTGAAAAAGAGAGCCAAACACCCTTCCTTAGTGTGTTAGTTAACAGAAGAGCGGATGGATGACTGGGTCACAATGTACGAGTATATAAAAAACCTATGCACCCTGACCTCTGTCTCCATGCAAGGTGACATCACCATCAGTCATAAAGAAATTCGCTGCTAAGGACTCTGGTCCATAGAGCTCGAACACTTTCGGACAAGGAGAGCCTCACCGAAGAATTACACCACCTACGAGTAGTGTTCCGAAGTAATGAGTACATGGATCATCAAATTTAACAGGCGACACAGCCAAAATCAAGAACGCCCGAGAAAGACGTTGAGAATGAGTCCAAGGAAGAGAAGAAAAAATGTCGCTTATCTGCCATTATCCAGAACGATCGATATATTTCTACGAAAAAATAGTATCCAGTTTATTTTGCTCCCTTCAATTAAGAAAAACGTTATTCATTATAATTTTGACCTAGGTCTTAGAAAGCCAGGTGTCTATTGTATTCCTTGTGGATGTGGCACGTCTTACACGGGTCAGACAATCAGAATAGTTGAGAAGAGATGCAAAAAATGTCAGGAATCGAACAGAGTTCTCAGAATGGCAGCCCCCTATGCTGACCACTCAGCTACGGAGGTGGACGAACATCAACGACCTACCCGACAAAAACAGATCAGCTGTACCGAGAACTGCATTGATATAATCATGAAATGAACTATGATAAGACCAGTTTCTTGGTTCAGACGCAAAGTTCCTGGGACAGGATAATTACGGAATCTATCGAAATATTTATGTCGGAAAACCTGATAAACAGGAACGGCGGTTACAACTTGTAATGTCGCTTGTGGTCTGGCAGTCAATTTAGTAGAATCACTTCGACTGTCACATCAACTAGAGTTTCTTGAATAAAATGATCCTTTCTGGCTGTAAAGTACTTGTATTCAATGGCACGACCGGTTTGCGCAGAAAAATTAATAAAGAAAAAAAATTGCGAAGAACTGTTAACAATGATCTGAAGAATAAAGGGATGCCCGGCGTAGTGCAGCAAGTCGACACGGCGTGGACTGAACAAGTCGTTGGAAGCCCCCGGCAGAAATATTGAGCCATACTGCCTCTGTAGCCATCCACAACCGCGAAAGTGTTTCCAGCTGAGAATGTTGTGCACGAACTGATCTCTCGATTATGTCCCATGAATGTTCGATCTGTTTCATGTCAGGTGCCTAAATCATTTCCTGGAAGTGACCAGGATTTCTTCAACCCATTTGCGAATAATTGTGACCCGATGACATGGTGTATTGTCATCCAAAAAACTAAGTCCAGGAATGGCTGCAAATGGTCTGAAAGTAGCCGAACATAACCATCGCCACACAATGATTGGTTCAGTTTGACCAGATGACCTAGTTCATTCCATGTAAACACAGCCCACACTGCATTGAAACACCATCAGCTTGGTCAGTGCTTGTTGACAATTTGGGTCCATGGCTTCGTGGGGTCTACACCACACTCGAACCCTATCATTGGCTCTTCCGAACTGAAAGGTGAGCTCGTCTGACCAGGTCGCAGTTTCTCTGTCGTCCAGGATCCAACAGACATGGTCACGAGTCCAGGAGAGGCTGAACAGACAATTTCGTGCTGTTAGCAAAGGCACTCGTGTCCGTCGTCTGCTGTCGTAGCCCATTGAGTCACACTTCGCAGCACTGTCCTAACGGATACATTCGTCGTAGGTTCCACATTGGTTTATGCTGCTATTTCAAGCGTTGTCGCTTGACTGTTAGAACTGACAACTCTACGCAAACGCCGCTGCTCTCAGTCGTTAAGAGAAGGCTGTCGGCCATTGCGTCATCCATGGAAAGAGGTAATGCCTGAAATTTGATATTCTCGGCACACTGAATTCTCTACCGATTTCCGAAATGAAATGCCCCACGCGTCTAGCTCCAACTGCCATTCCGCGTTGGAAGTTTGTTACTTCCCGTCGTGCGGTTCTAATCACGTCTGAAACCTTTTCAAATTTAGAGCCTGAGAACAAATAACAACTCTGTCAATGCGCTGCCCATTTGTAGCTTGTGTATGCGCTACTACCGCCATCAGTATATGAGCTTGTCATTATCCCATGACTTATGTGGCGTCATTGTCCATTGAAGAGCCAAAGGGACTGATACACATGACTAATATCGCGTAGAGCCCCGGCGACCGTGCAAAAGTACCGCAACACGATGTGGCATAGAGGGAACTGACACCATGAGTCCTGCAGGGCTGTCCAGTACGAGGGAATGGAGATCTCTTCAGAACAATGATTTGGAAGGCATCCCAGATACACTCAATAATGTTCATGTATGTGGAGTTTGGTGTGCAGCGGAAGTATTTCAACTGAAAAGAGTGTTTCTGGAGCCTCTCTGTAGCAATTCTGAACTTGTGGGTGTCGCATTTTCCTGCTGTAATTGCCCACGTCCGTCGGAATGCACAACGGACATGAATGGATGCAGGCTATCAGACAGGGTACTTACGTACGTGTCACCTGTCAGAGTCGTATCTAGACGTATCAGGGGTCCCATATCACTCCAAATGATACGTATAACATTCCGTAACCTCGCAATAGTTTATTATTCCGTAACCTCGCAATAATAACGTGACTCATCTCTCAATAAAATTGTGGCTCACATATAACCTTTCAATAATTAACTGACTGTGAATCTAAACTGGTCAATTTGGACGTCAGCAGTGCTGCGTCATGGCTCTGAAAGATCATTCTGAATAAATTGAAAATTCTTACCTCAATGAAGTCGCCTGATAACGCGTACATATCTGATCCTATAAAAAAATTTTCTGGCACAGCCCAGTGCAATGCTGGCCGCTAGATTTGTCATGTATAAAAGGAAACGACTGATTTTTCTTTACGATAATCGGGATGACCATGGATTGCAGAAATGAATAAATTCTTTAAATTCAGATGAATGATTGTCAAAAAGTTAATTTTATAAAAAGGATTATTATTAAAACATTTTTGAAACATTTACATGGGACTTGATGTAACAGTAGTACATATTTTGTTGTAACAAACTACATATGCGCGCGGCTGCTTTTACCTTATATTACATTGCTCAGGCACCGCCATCGCTCCCCACGACCGGTCCCGCCAACTCCATACACGAGACTGCTCGCTCCTACTACTACTACTGACACTGCTCTTACTGCAGCCAACACTGCTCTCTGGTCTGAGATTCTCTTATAGCTTACATATAGCAGGCAGAGCGTGAGAAATCCATCGAAATTAGATCTGCTCTAGTGCGCTAGCAATAAATTCCTTAGTCATGGACCTCTTACTAGCCTTCACCAGAGTGAAGAGCCCCTTGATGACATATACAGCCCATGAATTCATGAGGTTGTCTCCATACCTGTACACGTCCATCCGATGGATACAATTTCAAACAACACTCGTCCGACCAGGGAACATGTTCCAGTCATCAACAGTCCAATATCGGTATTGACGGGACCTGGCGAGGCGTAAAGCTTTGGGTCGAGCAGTCATCAAGGGTACACAAGTGGGCCTTTGGCTCTGAAAGCCAAAATCGGTAATATTTCGTTGAATGGTTCGCACGCTGACACTTGTTGACGGCCCAGCCTGGAAATATGCAGCAATTTGTGGAAGGATTGCACTTCTATCACGTTGAACGATTCTCTTCAGTCGTTGTTGGTCCCGGTCTTGCAGGATCTTTTTCCGGCCGCAGCGATGTTGCAGATTCCTGATATTCACGGTACACTCGTGAAACGGTCGTACGAGGAAATCCCCGCTTCATCGGTGCCTTGAAAATGTTGGGTCCCATCGCTCGTGCACCGACTATAACATCACGTTCAATCTCATTTAAATCTTGACTACCTGCCATTTTTGCAGCAGTAACCGATCTAACAACTGCGCAAAACACTTGCTGTCTTACGGGTGTTGGCGACTGCAGTTCCGTATTCTGCCCGTTTACATATCTCTGTATTTGAATACGCCTGCCTTTATCAGTTTTCTTGGCGCTTCAGTGTAAACTGAAGTGGATAGCTTAGAACTTCCAGAAACAAAACTCGGATGAAGACCATGTGGGACGAATAAGCTGTATACGACTTCAGTGCACGAACGAGAAATCCTTACCACGCTACGTGAAGGAATGTGGTAGAACAACAACAGGCAAGGTAGAACTGACCACTCTGCAATACCGGAGACGTTTACATTTGGTGTCAGAGACGACGGAAACAAAACCATTGCTTTAGAAAGCGTTGTGTTTGGTGCGGAGAAGACGGCTGAACACCTGTATTAAACCACATAAAATATGTAAAGTAGTATTGAAACTTTTGAGTCTCGTTTATTTACTGAAAGTGGACAGTTAAAATGTAAAATGTTGATAATGCATGAGTGGTAATACAAATTCCCTCTTTCACAATTATCATATTAGTCGAAGAATCACAAAAGGCTAATGTGGAAAGCTACAAACGTGTGATAATAAAACATTGGGCTGTAGGAGTAATGTCTATCTGCATAGGCAATCACAATTTGCTTAAAGACACTTACGTCGCAGATCTGCCTGGTAATTCACGGCGGAATGAAGGAGTCGTTTTATAGTATGAAGATGGAAAATACTGAAGACAACTAGCGTTTCACGGAATATCAGTGCGACCTCTGAAAAACAAAACAGAATCATATGACGTAGTTGAAACCGGCTATAAATACCTGACAGAGACCAATACCTCACAGTCTAGTTTGAGACCAAGCAGAGAGTACACGTAACTGCAAAACTAGCAGCACCTGAAGGAGTCTGTCGGATTGTTCGTCGAAATACCACGCAAAAAGAAGAAAAAACACCTTTAAACACATGAAAACACAATATTAATCAATCGTGATGAGAAAACCTGGGAGAAGTATGAAATTGCTTATTATTGTGGTTTGAGTCCCGCACGAAATAATTTCCTTAAACTGAAAGGACACCGTATTGTAACACGATAAGGCCATTGCTCACGCCTCACACGAAGTGTGTAAATTGCCATCGTAGTTACCTAAAACAAAGTTCGATTGATGTATAAGTTCTCGTTTAGCGTGTTGGCGTCCAGGTTTCTGCCAGCGTATTGATCACTTCTCTCTTTTTTTTAAATCTAGAATTTGTGTTACAGTTACGTATTGGATTTTCCATACTTCAATTGTTTTATAATAAAAGCGTAACAAAATAGAGCCTCAGGTGACAGAAGGACTGTCATTTGTGACATATTGTTTGTTTTTCGTTTAATAGATTGGTGAAAGCAAAGAAGGCAGTTGGATAATGTTTTGCGGTATGTGAGCCATGGGTCATGGAGATATCACGCCAGTAGAATATGCTTTTCTCGATTCAAGATGGATCGCGCTATCAAAAATGATTTTCCACAAGGAGACCTGAGGGTTTTAATTAAGAGCCCTAATCAATGATGAATGGGGCAACGGCCTTGCCACAGTGGATACACCGGTTCCCGTGAGATCACCGAAGTTAAGCGCTGTCGGGCGTGGCCGGCGCTTGGATGGGTCACCATCCCGCCGCCACGTGCTGTTGCCATTTTTCGGGGTGCACTCAGCCTCGTGATGCCAATTGAGGAGCTACTCGACCGAATAGTAGCGGCTCCGGTCAAAGAAAACCGTCATAACGACCGGGAGAGCGGTGTGCTGACCCCATGCCCCTCCTATCCGCATCCTCACCTGAGGATGATACGGCGGTCGGATGGTCCCGATGGGTCGCTTGCGGCCTGTAGACGGAGTTAGTTTTTTTAATCAATGATGAATAACATCAGTGTGCCTCATAATATGGAAGGATGCTGAGGTGCTATGGAAGCATGCTGAGGTGCTACGATTTTTGTCTTAGTGATACACTGGCATTCAGGGGACCAGAAGTCAGCGTAGGAATCCCGCATGTTCCATTTTAAATCAATTGGAAGTTTACTTAGATATCATCAGTTCATTCACTGAGCATTGCTTTTTAGCTTACAACTAGACCCGTTTTAATAATGTTGGTTGCGTGTCATCACAGATGAGCAGCATCTGCATAGCCTGCACACTGCAGCAGCTCCTACCCATCTGCACCGTCGCCTGTCTGTGTATTACACGTGGTTTCACACTATATTTCACAAGGGCTTGATTCACAGTTGCGACAGTGGTGTCGAGCTACTAAAGTAAGTTTCGAAGAGGACGTCAATGACAGATATTGGGGGTAAACTGGTCGTCTAGGGCAAACAAACACGGGAAAACTTATAGCAGCAATGCCTTTGGTTTTTGTCTAAAAATATTTAATTTGTTCCTGTCCCAAAAATGGCTCTTAGCACTATGGGACATAACATCTGAGGTCATCAGTCCACTAGAACTCAGAACTACTTAAACCTAACTAACCTAAGGACATCACACACATCCATGCCCGAGGCAGGATTCGAACCTGCGACCGTAGCGGTCGCGTGATTCCAGACTGAAGCGCCTAGAACCGCTCGGCCACAGCGGCAGGCCCTTCCTGTCCCACACCATCTAAATTCGCTGCTGCGCGTTTTCTGATTTATTAATGATTTTGTGGAGTCCATGATAATGTCAGCAGTGAGATCAATAGTCTCCGCCTCCTTTGTGGTTCAAAATGGTTCAAATGGCTCTGAGCACAATGCGACTTAACTTCTCAGGTGATCAGTCGCCTAGAACATAGAACTAATTAAACCTAACTAACCTAAGGACATGGCACACATCCATGCCCAAGGCAGGATTCGAACCTGCGACCGTAGCGGTCGCTCGGCTCCAGACTGTAGCGCCTAGAACCGCACGGCCACTCCGGTCGGCGCCTCCTTTGTGCACCAAATCTTCAAAACTGTGGTTTAGCTGTAAAACGGAGAACTATTCTCAGATAAAAAAAACATTAGATTGCTTCATGGATCGATATTTACGAAAAATAGGTAGCTCGCGAGTGGCGGGAGGGGAGACTGTATTGACAACGTATCATCATGTGATAATCTGTTACTCTACTATAGAAGAAATTAAATCGTCTGTAGAAACGTGTAGGATAAGGCGTTTTATGTGAACAACTGGCGCATAACTGGTCTGCGGTTTGTGGGATACAGAAATATAGATGCTTTTTAAACACTACTGAGCGGTTATTTCACTATAATTTTGGATTATAATGCAGCAGGCAACAATCGCTGTTCTATTGGTGGTTTGCCGTTACAAATCAGTAATATCTGGATAGTTTATACACATCCAGCACCAAAGGCCCATCTATTCCATTCTCTTCACACGTCCTGAAACTGATGTCATTAACTGTGTGTCAGTTCCACTTCAAGCAAAATGAAGTTGATTTCATTAAACCTTTCTTCAAAAATAACATTAATTACTTCACTAATTACCACTTAATAGATGTTTTCCGAAAAACACTGGAGATTTTAGAGGATTCCAGGAGAATAAGAAACTGCAGGTGCATACCTGTGTCTGAATCCATCATACATGGAAACAACAGAATATTGCATTTACAGGAAGCAAGGGCTGTCTTACGCAGCAGCTAGATCCATCTTCTCCAGTGGCTGTCGTGGCTATCAGTCGCAGTCATTGAATAACAACTAGCAATGTGAGATCCCTCGCCTAGGTCCTGCAGCATAGAAAGTAATGTTTTCTGCCAAACAGGTGGCCTAATAGCAGGTGATAGCAAATGTAATTATAAGACATTGCAGTGTCGTACGATAACGTTACTGAACATGAGTTCCTATTTTCAGTTTGTTCGTGTCGAAAATCTCTATAACCCCTCGAAGTTTGCCAGTATCATTTTGTAGCATACTGTACATATCTACTTGGCAGCCCACTTGGAGTCTTACAGTCACCTACACTTAACAGTTACACCTACATACACAGTTCATACCTCGCGACAGAAAGTTGCCGGCTGGCCTGATGGATAGACAGAAAAAGCCTTTCAAATTATCCAGCTGTACCTGCCCATTAGGGCCTCCCAGACATTCATGACCTCCAGTTATATACACTGACGGAAGGTGGATGTTCCTTCTGCAATACTGCAGAAAGACTCGGCAGGAATAGCCACCATACATGATTGCTGCCAGTGATGGTCACAGGAACCTATAGTCGGATGAACACTGGGCTCTGGACAGTGAAGTGGCGCTACCGAGACAGAAGACAATAATTTTCAGCCTATGGCTTTGGCGCAGTGTACTGCTAGTGCAGCAGCTATATGAGCAGCAGTTGTCACCACAGTGAAACAACAAACTGTTACAAATCGATGATTTCAAGGACAGCATGCATTTCACTGACCCCAAAACACCGCCATGTGCGGCTTCACTGGCAGCAAGCGAGAACGCACTGGAGGACAGTGTGTAGGTCTTTTACATTTTCTCTTGAAAGCTGATGCTGTATCAGTGCCAGCGATGACAATGTGTTGGTTAGACGGACGTGAACTGAGACCCTGCAAGCAACCATTCTATGTGCTAGACACATTGGATGTACAGCTGGTTTTATGGTATGGAAAGTTATTTTGTATGACAGCAGCAGTATCCTGTCTGCTAATCTGGGCATCAGTCTAGCGATTCGACTTGTTGTGTTGCCATTCATAAACAGCATGCCATGCCAGAGGGTGTTTTCCAAAAGGATAACATTCGCCTACTTAACGCTGATGCAACCCAATATGGTCAACAGAATGTGAACATATTGCCTTGGCTCACTCAGTCACCAGATCTGTCTCTGATTGAGTACATATGGGACATTGGACTCCAGTGTCATCCACAATTCGCTTTAACCTTCTTGTATTGACCAGTAAGTGCAACAAAAATAGAAAACCATGTCTCAAACTGACACCTGGCATCTGTACAATACAATACATGCACATTTACATATTTTATTCAACCAGCATTCCCCAGTAGGAGCAGAAATACAGACAAAGCCATGTCTTTGTCAGCCCTTGATGTATAGGCTGCTCTGCATGACAGGCATGTTTCGCTGAAATGTAATTGGCCTACCATATCGACCTGCTCTGCAGGTCAGGGGCAAGAAAGGGTTTTCCAGCCCCTAGCATGTAGGCTACCCTACACAGCAGATGGTTGCATTCCCATAATGTCAGCCTGCCCTATTGATCTGCTTCACAGGCAGCCTATCCCTGAGGGGAAAAATGTTTACTATCTCCTGACATTCAGGGTACCTGCAAGATAGGGTTGTTCTTGGATTAGTAGTAGCTGGATAATCGGTCTGTTTTGGAGGGGCCACATGTGCAGATGGGCATGGAGAAGATTGAGGGATGGATAGAGAGTGGGTGATAGGAGGAGACCAGGTGGAATTAAGAGCAGGATGCTAGGTGGATAGAGAGAGAGATGGAGGGGTCAGTGAGAGGGAGGCAGGAGAGGATGGATATGGACAGGAGGGGAAAGAAATGGATTGAGATGGTGGCAGGAAGATATGAATAGGGAGGGGTACAGATTAAGGTCAGAGGCATGATGGTAACAGGAGGAGGACAGAGTGAGAAGGAGGGCAGATGGTCATAGAGGGAGCTGATGGAGAAGGATATTGATAGATGGAGAATGAGGATATGAACAGAGCAGGCAAAGGTGATAGGGGTGTAGGGGATGGGTAAAGATGTGGAGATGTGGGCTGAGATAGACACAGAGAGAGAGCATGGAGGAGGATGAAAGACAGAGAAAGAGAGAGGCAGAGACATGTAACATGGGCAGCATCAGCTTGCTTTGCAGGGATACACATGTGGTTGAACATGGTGAGCAGAGAGAGGGCATGGAGGAGATGCATAATTGAAGAGGGGATAGCATGAAGTGAGGGAGAAAGGAGGAGAGGAGGATATGCGCAGACATAGGAGATGATAATGAAAAGGGAGAGTGGTATAGCAATAGACAATGGAGGATAAGATTTACAGAATGAGTGGGGAGAACGAGATGTGCAGAAAGGGGGGGGGGTGAGAGTGGAAAGAGGCAGTTAGAATATTAGGTAGGTAGTAGACAGGTGGCAGAGACAATGGAGGATAAGATTGACAGAATGAGTGGGGAGAACGAGATGTGCAGAAAGGGGGGGGGGGTGAGAGTGGAAAGAGGCAGTTAGAATATTAGGTAGGTAGTAGACAGGTGGCATTTGTAGGTAGGTTGTGGGCAGTTGGGAAAGTGGGGTAGATACAGAGAGAGATGAAGAAGAGAAGGACAAGGGGATGGAAGGAACATGTAGGCAAGTACAGTGGGAAAATGGGCAAAGTGGGCAGGGAGACGGAGATGGAGATGGAGAGGGAGAGGGAGAAGGAGAGGGAGAGGGAGCAGGGAGGAAGAGATGAGCAAAGAGTGTGCAGGAGTATGAGTTCCACAGGGAGAGTGAAGAAGAAGGGACAGACAGAGAACGTGGAGGAGGATGAGACTGACAGAAAAATAGGGCAGATGAGATGGACGTATGTTTAATTATTTACTGTTTTCTTTTATCCTGTGTTCTAGATAAAGAAGAGATCAAATGTTGCATATGAACTGGCGTGAATGTAGCACATAATATTTTAACATAAATTCAACTGTGTTAGTATAACTAAGCATTGCAGTGTTAAAGGGGGGGAGGAGAAGAATGTGCTTAAAAACACAATAACTTTTAAAAGAATAACAGAAAGAGGGTCTAGGAGCGGACAGATGGAAGAAGAGAAAGAAGAAAATACGTGCAACATAGGTGTTGAACATGTATGCGAGAAAAGCTATAGGGAAAGGCTGGTTCTCATATTATGACGGTCTAGAGTCAGCTTTTATATGAAACCATAAAATAATAAGAGTAAATAGCTCCAGCTGCAAGGCAATGCAATGGACATGTGCCCCATGTTCAAGCTAAAATCCTAATTGTTGCTAACTGATTTAGACATGTTGTGAATCAAAAGTATTAACAATGATTTTTAATCATTATGGGATGAAGCTACTATTCGTTCTTGTGATTATTACAGACTCAATGACAGTTTTACTGAAAAATATTTATGAAACACTTTACTGTTATCGTATTGAAATCCAGTTTACACTGTATTGTTTTATTCCGTTATAACTTGTCAGCATGCTTTTAGTTCACTGCGAATTGTTTTAGTGTTTGAAACCTTTACTCTTTGTTACTCATGGAATGGAATGTTTACGTTTTACAATCAGTGCTGTGTTGTTGCTTTTTCATTAGTGTTCCTCTGTTTTTGTGGTAATGAGAGTGACAGCGCTCATAAGGAAAACCTCTTCTAACTGTGTAATGATCAAGAGAAGTGTTAACGGCTTAACCACTCGTATTGTTAACAGTATAACCACCGAATATACTCAAAAACCTGAATCGTATATGATGAACGAGGTTTTCAGTTTACAGTACGTTTAAGACAGAAAAACAAATTTGATTGTGGAAGCTATTTGTTGATGACGGTTAGACTCAGTAAGTATTATTTATAATTATTCACTATCCCCTGAGCTTATTTACAGTAATAACAATTAAACTCATTGGCATGTGCTGTGGGTGTTCTGGCCCACTGCGTCCGAGTCTTTGAGATGCCAAACGGTACTCCTCCCCGAGCCCCCCCCCCCCCCCCCCCCCAAAAAAAAAAGAACACATCAGCTATGAAAACGTATTCCTCTTGCCACTAATATAACCCAGACCAGGCGATAACAGAATATCTTGGCATCCCTGTAATCATGGTGTTGCTTACTGCACAGCGCAGAATAATCCTGCTAAATTCAATTGATACGTACTTTAGAATAGTGCAGCGTGTCATGCAGCATAGCGTACGGCTCCACAGTTGGAGCCTGCCTCATTTATCTCGGCGGTCTGTCAGGAACGTTCCCTTGGCTCTGGGCTGCCTCACCCCACCGCACTGCACTGCCCTGGAGGGGGGGGGGGGGGGCGCTCCATCGTGGGCTACTCCTAGCACGTACAAGAAGTGTGGACATCTCACACTCCAACACGGGAGCACACCGGCGCACGTCAGCTAACGTTTGTATACGGCACTTGCATCCCACTGTCACCTGCTCTCACTGACTTGCCTTTAATGAAATTTGTCATTGCCTGGCCGGAACAAGCGATCAATTGGAAACACTCTTTTATTCACAAATGTCTTCTTCGTATTTTTCAGATACATTTTAAGTTAGTTAGTTTCATTTTCCATGAATCATTTCCAAGAAATACTATAATGGTGTGGAACAAATCATTTTACATTCAAAGCATAAATTAATTTGTGAATATCGCTACATGTCCAACATTTAAGAGTTTTGTTATTATTATTACTGTTATTATTATCAAATTTACGGATGTAAGTTAGAGATTCTTGCTCACCACCTTTTACACGTTACAGTAATTGTTTTACAGAATTAAAGGTGGTGTTAAGGAAGAACTTTTCTCTTTGTTTTCTAATTTTTACGTTTCTATTGTGTCTGCGTAAGTTAGCAAAAATTTTATTCCGGCACTGTGTACCCGTTTCTCTCCTAAATAATGAATGTTATTCTACCTTCTGGTATTGTAATTATGATCATCATTGCTCCTGACTGCAATGAGTGTTTGATGACGACTACGTGTCTTACTTTCGTAACAAGATACTGGATTTTTAGCTCCGATGATAACTCAATACAGTCTAAAACGGCTAACTGTAAAATATATAACAATTACGAACAAGACAGTAAATACTAACCTTAAAGTGGAATGAGTTGAGGTCGAAATAAAGCTGTTAATATCGTCCCTGCTGCGCACTAGTAATTTAAAAATAAACTGAGCTGTATTTCACTTCAATAAATCAAAAATAATTGGAAATACAGTGTCGGCAAATTAAACAAATGCAGAGCAACGTGAAATAAAGGAAAATGTTGCCACAAATATTAAATTAATGTGTCAACAGAAATTCAGCCTTCATTCATTTGTCTCTGATAGAGTCTCTATGAATCAGGAGTTCTACAATTTGCACATCAGGGCAATGTTGATTCCCTTGCTTCTACAAGCAACGTTGTCCAGATGTACAAGTTGTAGAGCTCCTGGTTTTAAGAAGAAGCATTACCCTCGTTTACCGATTAAGCGACGTTGCGAAAGTAAAACGTATTAGTTGTCCAAATGTGTACATCGTATGTAATGCGTATACCAAAAATGTCGTTTTCCAATTTTCCATTTCATGTCGAACCAGTTATGTTCTACGACGCAACGATCGGCAATGCAGGTCACTGTATGAAGGGCGCCGAAGGTTTCCGACGGAGAGAACAGCTATAAATCACTGACAAGAGCTGCTGTGTAACCTATTAATAACAAAATATTGGGAAAGTTTATAAATAATGAATCACTGTTATTTCAGTTTAGGCTTATCTATTACGGATGTTTTAGAACCCGTGACTGTTTATTCAACGTAAATAGATGAAACTACAACCAGTCACCGTTTGCAGTTTTATGTATTTACATAATATTATATCGGTCTTGGAAAGGTCTTTCATATGTAGTGGCGTAAAATAACACCTATAAATGTGTGATTAAAAAAGTATGTCTTTGTTAATTTGTTTCGAGCACATATTTTTTAGTATAGTAGTACCTCTTCAACGACAGGAAAAAAAATATTTGTTTAGTTTACTGGAAACTGATATGGTGTAAGTTTATTAGTGACTAATGTTAAAAGGAATTTCTTTATTAAGGAATTTACTCTGAACATTCAATCAACATTCAAAAGCCATTCGTGAGAAAATACTAAATTTCGAACTATTACGAATTCCGAATAATATTGCTGGGTGTACTGATCTTTGGAAAGTGACTCATAACATATTACATTGAAAGAAGTACTTTAGGTACAGTAATGACGTTTTCAACAGTGATCATTAATTTCTTCAAAGGCAAGTACCAGGGATCATCTTCGCAAAAGAATTCAGTTAATGATTAAAATTAGAGTCTGAAAGTAAATGTTTACAATCAACTAATCTTAGAACATTACACACAAATTAAGTTGCGGCGAATCGTAACATTTACGGGTGGTTACTGATAACAGATTTAATATTCAAAGTTGTGAAGCCTATTAACCGGGAAGAACTGAGAAGAATATCAAATATGAAATTCTACCGTGGAAATCAGAAGACATTCTAACAGTGAAACTGTCTGAAACAGTATATAAATGTGTTCCCAGGCAATTCCGCTCGACAGAATCCCCACATTGTCGATTGCTGATGCGATACGTCATTTTCTTAATGGAACGCTCACAATATGCGCTTCAGTTTCATTAATATTTTGACACATTGTATTCTCTTCCATGAAGATTAAAGGTGCTGCCTGATATCTGAAACATTATTTATCCTACTCGCACTTTATAGGAACACTGGAGTACAACAGAAAGCTCATAGCGTGAGCCGAACGTATGATATCTAACTAGGTCAGTTACTGGTTCAAGAGAGCCTTTCGGCATGATATGCAAAAGAAGCTGAAACAAAATAAGAGAAGATTTCGCCCAATATTGTATGTATAGCAGACATTCTTAGAAGGAACGAGCAGTGGAGAGATAGAGACTGGATTGGCCAATCATCTTGGGAGATACAAGTGCACGTTTTTTTAAGGCTATATAGACGAGCATCGCTTGTGGCGTGGTCCTTAACGTGAAACGGCAGGCTTCTGTGAACCAAAAGCGTACAGGGCCACCGCAACGTGATCCTCTTAAGTTGAGAATGTAACCGGCGGAACTACGTTTCTTCTCCGGACCTGAACTCGATGTTTCTTTAGGCAATATTTTTCTGACGATTTCTGAAGCGTCAGAAAATTTTGCCCTTTCGTTTCCTGTGAGAAGCGACATTTTCTTCCAATTCCCAGTTTTAATTTAAATGTCTCTCCTACTCATTTGTTGGAGTAGTAGTAGTATCAATATATACCCGCAAAGCCACCTTCTTTACTTTCGTTGGTAGTGCACTTTCTGTCGAACGTGGTGAATTGCTTCGTCATTACTCGTACAAGCTGCTTCCATCATAATACACTCCTGGAAATTGAAATAAGAACACCGTGAATTCATTGTCCCAGGAAGGGGAAACTTTATTGACACATTCCTGGGGTCAGATACATCACATGATCACACTGACAGAACCACAGGCACATAGACACAGGCAACAGAGCATGCACAATGTCGGCACTAGTACAGTGTATATCCACCTTTCGCAGCAATGCAGGCTGCTATTCTCCCATGGAGACGATCGTAGAGATGCTGGATGTAGTCCTGTGGAACGGCTTGCCATGCCATTTCCACCTGGCGCCTCAGTTGGACCAGCGTTCGTGCTGGACGTGCACACCGCGTGAGACGACGCTTCATCCAGTCCCAAACATGCTCAATGGGGGACAGATCCGGAGATCTTGCTGGCCAGGGTAGTTGACTTACACCTTCTAGAGCACGTTGGGTGGCACGGGATACATGCGGACGTGCATTGTCCTGTTGGAACAGCAAGTTCCCTTGCCGGTCTAGGAATGGTAGAACGATGGGTTCGATGACGGTTTGGATGTACCGTGCACTATTCAGTGTCCCCTCGACGATCACCAGTGGTGTACGGCCAGTGTAGGAGATCGCTCCCCACACCATGATGCCGAGTGTTGGCCCTGTGTGCCTCGGTCGTATGCAGTCCTGATTGTGGCGCTCACCTGCACGGCGCCAAACACGCATACGACCATCATTGGCACCAAGGCAGAAGCGACTCTCATCGCTGAAGACGACACGTCTCCATTCGTCCCTCCATTCACGCCTGTCGCGACACCACTGGAGGCGGGCTGCACGATGTTGGGGCGTGAGCGGAAGACGGCCTAACGGTGTGCGGGACCGTAGCCCAGCTTCATGGAGACGGTTGCGAATGGTCCTCGCCGATACCCCAGGAGCAACAGTATCCCTAATTTGCTGGGAAGTGGCGGTGCGGTCCCCTACGGCACTGCGTAGGATCCTACGGTCTTGGCGTGCATCCGTGCGTCGCTACGGTCCGGTCCCAGGTCGACGGGCACGTGCACGTTCCGCCGACCACTGGCGACAACATCGATGTACTGTGGAGACCTCACGCCCCACGTGTTGAGCAATTCGGCGGTACGTCCACCCGGCCTCCCGCATGCCTACCATACGCCCTCGCTCAAAGTCCGTCAACTGCACATACGGTTCACGTCCACGCTGTCGCTGCATGCTACCAGTTTTAAAGACTGCGATGGAGCTCCGTATGCCACGGCAAACTGGCTGACACTGACGGCGGCGGTGCACAAATGCTGCGCAGATAGCGCCATTCGACGGCCAACACCGCGGTTCATGGTGTGTCCGCTGTGCCGTGCGTGTGATCATTGCTTGTACAGCCCTCTCGCAGTGTCCGGAGCAGGTATGGTTGGTCTGACACACCGGTGTCAATGTGTTCTTTTTTCCATTTCCAGGAGTGTACTTTTAACCTGTACGGAAAAATACAAAGCTTTTTACTATATCGTTTTGCAAACAAGCGCCAAAGTGAGTCCTATTGTGAATATAAAGGCCTATTGAAAAGAAATCCAAATGTCCTGTTATTGATGTTGTTGGAATTATTTCACTGAATTTCAGGGCTCCGCTAATATTGTCCACTGACTCGAACTGTAGTTTAGATAAAGTATTTTCTTTGTTGAAATTTTAAACATTTTTACTGGCTGAGGTTCTGCTACCGTGCGTTAACTTAATTACAAAAATGGTTCAAATGGCTCTGAGCACCATGGGACTCAACTTATGAGGTCATAAGTCCCCTAGAACGTAGAACTACTTAAACCTAACTAACCTAAGGACATCACACACCTCCACGCCCGAGGCAGGATTCGAACCGGCCACGTTAGCGGTCGCGCGGTTCCAGACTGTAGCGCCTAGAACCACTCGGCCACTCCAGCCGGCTAATTACAGAATGTACAGGGTGTTTCAAAAATGAACGGTATATTTGAAACGGCAATAAAAACTAAACGAGCAGCGATAGAAATACACCGTTTGTTGCAATATGCTTGGGACAACAGTACATTTTCAGGCGGACAAACTTTCGAAATTACAGTAGTTACAATTTTCAACAACAGATGGCGCTGCAAGTGATGTGAAAGATATAGAAGACAACGCAGTCTGTGGGTGCGCCATTCTGTACGTCGTCTTTCTGCTGTAAGCGTGTGCTGTTCACAACGTGCAAGTGTGCTGTAGACAACATGGTTTATTCCTTAGAACAGAGGATTTTTCTGGTGTTGGAATTCCACCGCCTAGAACACAGTGTTGTTGCTACAAGACGAAGTTTTCAACGGAGGTTTAATGTAACCAAAGGACCGAAAAACGATACAATAAAGGATCTGTTTGAAAAATTTCAACGGACTGGGAACGTGACGGATGAACGTGCTGGAAAGGTAGGGCGACCGCGTACGGCAACTACAGAGGGCAACGCGCAGCTAGTGCAGCAGGTGATCCAACAGCGGCCTCGGGTTTCCGTTCGCCGTGTTGCAGCTGCGGTCCAAATGACGCCAACGTCCACGTATCGTCTCATGCGCCAGAGTTTACACCTCTATCCATACAAAATTCAAACGCGGCAACCCCTCAGCGCCGCTACCATTGCTGCACGAGAGACATTCGCTAACGATATAGTACACAGGATTGATGACGGCGATATGCATGTGGGCAGCGTTTGGTTTACTGACGAAGCTTATTTTTACCTGGACGGCTTCGTCAATAAACAGAACTGGCGCATATGGGGAACCGAAAAGCCCCATGTTGCAGTCCCATCGTCCCTGCATCCTCAAAAAGTACTGGTCTGGGCCGCCATGTCTTCCAAAGGAGTCATTGGCCCATTTTTCAGATCCGAAACGATTACTGCATCACGCAATCTGGACATTCTTCGTGAATTTGTGTAGGTACAAACTGCCTTAGACGACACTGCGAACACCTCGTGGTTTATGCAAGATGGTGCCCGGCCACATCGCACGGCCGACGTCTTTAATTTCCTGAATGAATATTTCGATGATCGTGTGATTGCTTTGGGCTATCCGAAACATACAGGAGGCGGCGTGGATTGGCCTCCCTATTCGCTAGACATGAACCCCTGTGACTTCTTTCTGTGGGGACACTTGAAAGACCAGGTGTACCGCCAGAATCCAGAAACAATTGAGCAGCTGAAGCAGTACATCTCATCTCCATGTGAAGCCATTCCGCCAGACACGTTGTCAAAGGTTTCGGGTAATTTCATTCAGAGACTACGCCATATTATTGTTACGCATGGTGGATATGTGGAAAATATCGTACTATAGAGTTTCCCAGACCGCAGCGCCATCTGTTGTTGAAAATTGTAACTACTGTAATTTCGAAAGTTTGTCTGCCTGAAAATGTACTGTTGTCCCAAGCATATTGCAACAAACGGTGTATTTCTATCGCTGCTCGTTTAGTTTTTATTGCCGTTTCAAATATACCGGTCATTTTTGAAACACACTGTATGTACAGCCACCTTGGTTGTATAAATACAACCGCAGTTACGTAACCGAGATGGCTGTACATACATTATGTAGTTAACTTTTCTTTGTTGTTTTTCTGGTCTCGCTTGGAAGACTGGTTTGATGCAGCTCTACACGGTAGTCTGTCCTGTGCAAGCCTCTTCATTTCCTTATGACTGCTCCAACCTACATGCCTTTGCACCTGATTACTGTATTCATTCCCTGGTGTCCCTCTATAATTTTTATCCCCCTCACTTCCTTCCCATACCAAATTCACAATTCCGTGATAGAATGTGTTCTATTAACCAATCACCACATTTAGCCATGCCACGAATTTATTTTCTCCTAGTTCCATTCACTGCCATCTCACTACCGTACAGTGAAGGCTTTCAGCTGCTTTGCCAATTGACAGCTTCTTATTACAGTGCGCAACAAAATTAAAGGGCCTCTTTTTTAAAACCCCTTCATCTTTTTCCATTGTAACGCAGAAGTCCAGGTGAAAAAATGTGGCATCCTGCAACTTCACCCTCGGTCTCGGCGATGTTTCTAACAGCAAGATATCCACGTGTGCAGAAAAAGAGGTGAGGGCGAGATTTTAGCAGTTAATGTTTCTGCTTATCGCCGCCACGGATGTGTCACACCTCGCTTACCTACATCTCACCCTTTTCCTTGACGCCTCTGCGACCTACGTCTGAACCACAATGCCCACTGTTTAAATCGCACGTTTTTCTAATGAGTGGCTGAGGAAAGCTTTTGAGACACACTGGTGCTCAGAATCGACACCATAAGCCCTCAAGAAATGTGATGTTCTTGACAACTTATCACAGTGTTGTGATTCAACAATTCCTTGAGAACCTCATGCGTCTTCAGTCTCACTGAATGTGGTCTCACGCCTTTCGTGAATGACCACAATTTTTGCACTAATGTACAGGACGGTTCATCTAGGGATCGTTCAAAATCATTCGAAGAAATCTGAACGTGAACTGAAGGAGAAAGAGGTACTTATGCTTTTCCAGGCCTCCTTTTTTGCGCCTTTCTCTGGTGTGTGAAAGGGAGGGTGTGAAATCGACACACACATCAGTTACAATTAAAAGGGTCTGTATACGATCCCCTAGTTTCTTAACACACTTCATGCCAAGTGTCGAACGTTGTTGGGAAGCATAGAAATGTTTCTGTACAGACACCCGTCATTGAGACAAACAAACCATTCGACACCGCTCAGATTTCACGTTTTGCCGGTAGGCACTAATGTCGAGAGGCTTGCCTGATCCGCTGGCGGGTAGGGATCGGTGGATTAGTGCCTCGGTACAGAGACGTTTTTAAGGTGACGAATAAAGTTGCACCGGTTATACTTAGAGAGATATCGAAGAGAGGTAGAGGGGGGTGGTGGCGACCTTAGAGGGACGCTTTTGATCATGCGTGTGACAATGTCGCACCACCCTGCGACCACGCCAAAGGAAGGCACAAAGAAACGGTGGATGAAAAATCGCTAAAATCGTTTCTGCTTTGGACCACGTTCATTGTGTAGTGAATTTGAGCGGTCCCCTTTTACTGGATCGCAAATAGCCGTCACGATACATTCCAAAGGAAAGAGATCATTTTCAGTGGGGCTGCAGCCTCACGATGTCCGTAAAGAAGGGCTAAGGTGTCCGCAGCGTGGCGGCAGTGTCAGAGGTGCTCAGGAACTTCCTCCTCTAGTACATCGCACTTCGAACGGTCGTTCTCGACCGCGAAATGTGTGAAAGTGAGTGCCTGAGGATAGATGTGGTTTCATTCACGCCATTTCTGACAAATCTTGTGACTTTATTGAGCCGGTACGGCTCACTACTTAAATTATTTTGTTTTTTGAAACCACCCGCCTTCTCCGTACTGGCCGTGATGTCAATATCGAGATCGGACTGGAGTCTCTGGTCGCCGCAAATCTTTGGCGAGTTGGCTTCCCGCGCGCCACGTGGCGACCGAAGGAGGAAGAAGGGATCTTCGAGTAGTGATCTCTGGACTGTGCGTGAGGAGCGACATCGGTGTCGGAGGGCAAGGCCGCTTGGTCGGTGGGCCCCGCAGAAGCAGTCGGTTGGGGACGGAACACCGTGGGCTCGTAGATCCCAGTGTGAAGCGCCGGTGTTGTCTCGATGGCGTCTCTCGTGTGGTCATTCAAGGACTGAAAAGTGATTTCTTGGTTCTGCCCTTGGATTCCGACTAAGAATTACGGCAAGTTTGATGTATGAGGGAAAATTAGAATTCTAAAAATGTGCAAGTTGGTGGCGCGTATATCAGACATGTGGGTGGTGTAAGCTCTACTTCGGTACTGCAGTCTACAGTTAGAGCGCTGCTTGGGAGGAGAGCGTTGATATCGGCATTGTCATCTGTTTATCTGATCTAAAGTAAATGACTTTTTTGGCTCGAAGCTGGAATCAAGTGAGGGACTGCTTGTCTTAGTAAGAATCCTAAGTGGGCCCCAGCGTGTTAAACTCGGTTACCTACAGTTTAACGAGTAACTCGCCGTCTGGTACTGTCCACAATTGAACTTTGGACGTACTTTTAAGTGTTTATAGTAATGGAAAGATTGGTTGTGGAGCTTTTCAGTCGGACGCTTATGAATTGTGTTAATTGCAGTTCTCTTCTTGCGGTATTTTACGGTTCTCCTTGTCGTGGAGAAATCGCCGATAGTATTTTCATAATTTAGTTGCTGCCTCATTCTGTGGTTTGGTGTGGCCCTCCCAAGAGCTTAAAGTCCCAAATATTTTCTTACTGCCTTGCTGAGATTGCCTTGCAACAATTGTCGATTTGTCTGTTGTCTACCCCACCGTACTGCTATTTGGTGCGGTGCGGTATAGCCGAAGTGTTCAAAAGTACCGCATCTACTCCCTCACCAGTTTTAATATTTGCGAGCCGCATCCACATCAACGTATAATCCCAGTGTGGAATTTATGTAACTTGGTTGTTCCCTGTTAACCTTTTGTACATCGTAGAAAATCTTTCCCGTGCCGCATGTGATCCTGAAGGAGAGTACGCTGCACAACAGCGCCTGACCAAAACGAAATCAAAATATATGTGTTGTATATTTTTTAACTGTGAGGTTAAGAGTTGATTTGTGTGTTTTTTTATTTATTTCGAAAGGTAAAGATTACATACCTGGTTAATTACAACATCTATGCTTAATTATTTGTCGTAATTGGTAGGTTGTAGTATGAATCACATGTAGGGAGGTCTATAGTGTAAAGTGTTTAAAAGAAGGAAAATATCTTGTGATACGGTGCGCATCGTAGAGGCTACGGGGTTTGAGTGTACGTTGATAGTAATCAGATTTTATTGCATTTAAGTTGCTGTAATTAAAAATTTTTAGATCAATATTTATTACCTCTAGAGGTCACAGGTGATATCTACGAAAATTATGGTATTGCCATGTGGCGTTAAAATCTCTTATTTGACCTTGCATCATGCAGTTTGTATTTTTTCCCTTTGCTTAAAAAGGGATTTCGAGTTTTAAGCGCTGTAAATTGATTCTGAGAGCTGTTCTTTGATCTGTTAAAATAATACTTCAGGAACTTTCACTAACAAGCTATATTGAGGATCTTGTTGTTCAAGATAACGAATGTTCCCTTACTATTTTAAAATCAAGTTACTAAAGTTGTAAAATTTTAGAGGTAAAAAAAGGATTTTGTTAGAGAAACGGCGCCTGCCAATACTTCCACCCCCCCCCCCCGCCCCCCCACAACTTCACCACAATTCAAAGCATTGGCCTTCCGGCGTTGTCTGGTGTTTTCCCCGGTATCTATCCCAGCTAACGCCAACGGGGCCATGTCACTTATCGTATACATTCTGAACAACAGTCTCTCTGAAATGTTATCTTTGGCAGGCCATAAGGAAACCGCGTAATTGCAACACTGTGCGTCGCGTTTCTGACATTTATGGCGGAGCAGTCGAAAGAAGGGACGGGCAGAATTTCAGACGAACAGAGTCTACTTCAGGAGCTGGAACTCACTAGAACCGTATTTCGAAAAGACAGGTGCCCAGAATGACAGATCAGGCGCGGTCTCCGCTCCACCAGAACAGTAAATCCTGTAGAGACGGAGGAGCCACAGAGGAAGAGGCAGCCAGTGCATTTATAACTTAGTCCTTGCACTATCGGATAAAATCGGACACAAATTGAAGAAACACCGAGTACTTCGCCCGCTCGATAAAAAATTATCATTATTGGGAAGTGTCAGAGATGATCTCGGTTTACGAAAGGCCGGCGTATACCAGATTGCGTGTCAGTGTTGGCAAATTTGTATTGGAGAGACAGTGGGCACCGTCGAAGATCGTTGCCGACAACACCAGCGGCACACTCGACTGACGTATCCCAAAAAGTCAGCGGTCGCAGAGCATTGTTTGTCCAAGAGTCACGAGATGGAGTACGAACGTATCATGATCCTGGAACAGATTTCCAAAGATTGGTATAGCGTCGTTACAGACGCCATAGAAATTAGTTCTAGGGCGATCTCATCAACCGAGATTGCGGCTATAATCTTGGCACGACTTAGGAACCAGTACTGAGTGTAATTAAGATGACTCTCAGCAATCGATCTGGAGACCAGGGCCGACAGAGAGATTACATCGACGCCACCACAGACGCTGAGGCTAGCGCCTCCGCGGCCTCCGACGGCGGCGCGCGGCGGCGGACCCGGAGCGGCTCGCGGGGCAGTGGATATTAGTCGGTCCCGAGCGAACCTCACGACGGTGACGTGTATGATCGCCGAAATACGGTGCACGTTGGACACTGTGAACAGGCAGTACGCCCACGTGTGGAATGAGGTTTGGATGTCCCATAAAAAATCTATTGAAACGATAGACAGAACAGTGCGAGATTTGCGTAACAACAACAGCCCTACGGTGGCTGCACAGTTTTGTTCTCTGGAAATTATCATCAAATATGTCCAGTAATGCAAGGAGGACGAGAGCGGAGAGAGTCGCGGCGTCTTTGAAAACATCATGCCCATGGCCGCGTATAATAACACTAATATGAGAGATTTATCTTCCATACAGACTAATGTACGTTTTGCTAATAAATTGCTCGAAAAAGAAAATGGTGAATTTCAAGCAAGTATTGGTGAAATAAATATTAACGCTGTCTTTGTTTCGGTACCAAATGTCTTGGAATTAATTGAGATAACAATGAAATGTGCGACTTGGCTGGACCCCCCTTCGGGTAGACCAGTCACTTGGTACAAGTTTTTTTAGTTGGTCACTTCAGCGACTTCAGTGTCAATGACACTGAAATGTGAAATGATGATGAAGGTAACATTACACTCAGTCCCCAACAGAGAAAATCCCAGACCCATCGCATGTCATTCTGCTGAACTGACGAATCAGCTTTCGAGGCGAACGGAATTAACTAAAAAAGAAATGGTTCAGATGGATCTAGACTTATAACTACTTAAACCTAACTAACCTAAGGACATCACACACATCAATGCCCGAGACAGGATTCGAACCTGCGACCGTAGCAGCAGCGCGTTTACGGACTGAAGCGCCTAGAGCCGCTCGGCCTTAGCTGCCGGTTCGGGCCACAGTATAAAGACATTTGAACTACTTAAACCTAACTAACCTAAGGACATCACACACATACATGCCCGAAGCACGGTTCGAACCTGCGACCGTAGCGGTTAGGGCCTAGAACCGCTCGGCCACAACGGCCGGCCAACTGAAAAAGTATACCCAGGTATTCACAACATGTCAACTAAGATGCTTGATTGGTATCAGGATAGGGCTGTATTGTCACCCACAAATGAACATGTCGACGAAGTAAATGATTTGATTGGGTCCAAGTTTGATGCACCGTCAGAAATTTATTACTCTCTTGACATGATCTTTGACAGACATAAAGCAGGGCATTACCGTACTGAATTCATTGATGCCGCCTGGAACTCTGCCAAGCAAATTAATACAAAAGTAGGTGCAACTATTATTTTATTGAGAAATTTAAGCTCACCCCGACTTTGCGACAGAACAAGACTCCGAATAACCAAACTGATGTATATATTTTGATCATGTGCAGAATACAAACTGGCTGCGGAAACTAACGAAGCATTTTGGTACCAAGAATGCAAATGATACTCACAGGCTTCCCTTTGTGGTTCAAAAGGCTCCAATTTCCCATTGAACTCGCCTTTGGTATGATAATTAACAAACAATAGGCCAGACACTGAGCATTGCTGGAACTGACCTAAGCGTGCAGCGTTTGTCACATGGGCAGTTGTACATGCTCCTCTCATGTGTCACATGGAAACGTAGTATTTACGTTTTCACACGAAAGCCTGAAGAAGATGTTAATGTAGTATACAAAAGAATGTTTTAAATATTTGCTGTGAGTCAGTTAAAAAAATAGACAAAAAGCTTTTGAGGGCTTCTTCTGGAGCCTAAATGCAATATGTTTCGTTCGTACTTCTATTCAAATATGACGACAACTAGAATTTCTAGTTAACATTGAGTTATCTAATGTTGTTCTCTGTTAATCATAGCACTACGCAGTAGTAAGTTACTTAACGCTTTTGTCTGATTCGCCATTAATTCTACGCAATGTGTGTGTGTGTGTGTGTGTGTGTGTGTGTGTGTGTGTGTGTGTGCGTGCGTACCTATGTGCGTGTGGACGTAAATGTCAATATTGTGAACTAGGTACCAATGTCAGTCGCAGTTGGGCAATGAAATAATTCAGTGGCGAAAGTGAAAATATGTGTCTGACTGGGACTCGAATCCAGATTTCCCACTCTACTCATGTGGTGCCTTAACCGCTTCGGCTATCTGTGCACGTTTACCGGCCAAGCCAAGTTCTCAACTTACCACACACAATGAAGTAGCGACCCTGCCCATTTACCTCGACCCTGCCCATTTACCTCGACCCTGCCTATTTACTTCATTTGCTCGCAACGTTTCCCGTATTCCCTCAAGACGTACGGACCCTATTGTGCATCTGCACTGAGGATATTCAACAGAACAGACACCACACGTATATAGTATACCTGTAAACTTGATTGCTCTGATCTCCTAAGTGGATGGACAATAGGGACCGAATCTGTTGTGAGAATAGAGGAAATGCTGGCCGCAAATGTGGTAAATGGACTGTCACGGTACTTCATAGCGTGCGATAATTTAAGAATTTGGGTTGGCCGTTTGTGTAAAGTGGGTAATCTGGGTTCGAGTCTCGAGCTGGCACAAAAATTCAACTTTCACCAGTGAATTATTTCATCGTCCAATCGCAGCGGACGTCAGTACCCCCCTGAAATATTCACGTTCTGAGAGGCATCTAAGAGAACAATGTTTCTCAGGCTTTTTTGTCCATTAGTAATATTAGTTACCTTAAAAACTTGTGAGGTTATTGGCAATATCAATGACACTGTATCGTTTTGAAATTAAGTGTGAATCAGATGTAGATTTCTCTCTTGTTTTCTTTCCCCGTACTTTTGTATGCTCGTTGCACCTAGTTTTAAAGTTTCTGCCTGTTCGACCCATATAAAAGGCGTCTCAAGCAGTGCAGCAGATTTTATAAATGCCTGCAGTAGGAAATTTGTTGTTTTTACTTTTGATGTTGTGTACAAGTATCTGACATCATGTATTACAGGTTTTTAAGGAAATTCTGACATAAAAACTGTGAAAAAATGAAGTGAGAATACGATAAACTTTCCCACAAAAGGGAAACTAGATCAATTTTATCTTGTTGGCGACATCGTCACTAGCTATATTCCTTCTGTTTAGAAGGAGGCAGTTTGGCGCAGTACATTCAGTTATTTGTCAGTTTCTGTATTATTAACGCGTAGTTTAAGTACTATTCTTATCTTCGCATCGAAAAAGGCTTTCTCTGGCTGCTCTGGGCGGCAAAAGTTTTGAGAAATATTGACATCTGTTTTAAATTCACAACGCAAAATCAGTGATTCCATTCCCAAGCTGATGACGGTACTTCAAGGGAAACAGAGATATATTATGCACTATAGAAACCTCCAGTAGTGTCTCATTTTGAAAACATTATCTCCTTCAAGCAGTCATGCTCGTTAAAGGAGTGTATTGAGTTAATACTGAACACAGGGCTCTCGAGACTTTGAGAAAGGTTTTTTAAATTGCTGAATAATGCTCTATATTCATGAAAACAATAGAGAATTTAAGAAACCACCGCGAAAATCATTTAGTTTCCAGCTGCGATGGCGTTATGGCAGACATCATTATATTGCCAGGCCAAATTTTAAAGAAGGCAGCAATCAATGAAGGATTACTTATATTGAAAATGTCTAAGGTTTCAACAGAGTTTATGAAACCTATTTGGTATGTGCGTATTGGATCTCTTCAAACTCCACATATACCGATTTCGCTTTGTATTGATGCAGATAGTTTCATCTCCTGGTAGAAGGCTGCGATCCATATGAAGTAATTAGATATCATCGCGAAGAATTCGACGCCTCTGGATATATGGCCTATAATCCTTTTGGAATACCACCTTCTAAACAAAAAGGTTATCGGCCTGAAGAAAGATGAGGCAAATGTGTGGCAAATTGCAGAGTTTGAGGGTCTTTCTTAGATCCAAAATAAATGTGTTTGTTTCAGAAACAGGTACCATCCAAAAATGTAGTAAGGATGTGTGTCTTGCAGCCTCATGATTGCTGATTACTTGGAGCATATGCTACCTGGTATGGATTCATCTCTGGATACTGGGCACCGTGAGATGTATACTCTTTGGCAACTTAAAACTGGTCTGTCACGTCCTGATGACAAATGGTACAACTGTGTGTATGGGATCAAGGCACTTCCATACTCACACTATTCACTTCAGTGACTAAATGTGTGAACAGGTGTCTATCTGTAAGTAGTAGGTGTGAAGGAAGTGTGTGTGAAATATTATGGGACTTAACTGCTAAGGTTGTCAGTCCCTAAGCTTACACATTACTTAACCTAAATTATCCTAAGGACAAACACACACACCCATGCCCGAGGGAGGACTCGAACCTCCGCCGGGACCAACCACACCGTCCTTGACTGCAGCGCCATAGACCGCTCGGCTAATCCCGCGCGGCAAATAGTAGGTGTGTGTGTGTACGCGCGCGTGCGTATGTGTGTGTGTGTGTGTGTGTGTGTGTGTGTGTATGTGTGTGTGTGTGTGACTGTATGTGGAACAGTTGGATGAATAATTTGTCACAGTAAATGTAAAAGGTATACACACACAAACATATGTGGGGAGGTAGCTGCACACCATATGTGGATGTAAATTGTATATATTATATATGTGTACTTTGTACAAAATTGAGATTGTGTGCATGTCTGTTTGTGTCTGTGTTTGTATGTATATATTGTATATAGGTTTTTTCTTCATCTGCTGCTACTGAAGCCAGTATTCCTCATGTATATATATTTATATTTTTTGTCTCCCATTGTAAAATATGTCAAGAACAAAGAAAATGACAGTGGCATGAAAAAATATATTTATGAAAAAGAATATACAATACTGTAAGAGCTATATATCCAAAAAAACCCCATCTAATATTGTATAAGAAAAGATGGGACTTATTTTAGTCTGTCAGGGAGACATAGTTGTGTACGAAAGTTTCTTGTCATTAAAGCATATATACCAAAGGAAGAGTATCTTTGTAACTTTTTTCTAGTCATTAGTCTTTAATCATGGGACATCAACCGGAAATAAAAATTTGTTTTAGTAATTTCTAGTTAATGCTTGGCGCCTCTGTACAAAAGAAAGAAAACTTTTATTGTATTTATAGTGAGAGACTGGATATTATCACATCTCTTACTATTTTGATTTGCAAAATATTGTATCACATGTTTCAGTAGTTCCAGGGCATGTTACAATGCATAGCTGTTATAGCTCAGAGTAAGTAGGTAATGGAGACCCTCTGATTCTTTCCTAAAGCAAGTATGCGACTGATCACGTTTCAACTGTACTGTGTCATTACTTGAAGAACATACAAAACAATTTCTTAGAAGTACGTTATTTTTTCTCTTCACGCCGGACAACATTTTGGAGAATATTAACAATGCATGCATTTATTTGTCCATGTCAGGTGGCAATAATGCACGACATATTGCTGCAATCAGCATCTTAACATATAAAAATTTTTGGTGCAAAATTTTCCAAAAGTGATATCATTTGTCAGCTTTGCAAGAGCATAACGTACTTTGTTGAAAAATTAGTGCATATATTTCCGGCACATAGTCATTCACTGTACACTGGATGCCAGAACTAGTCCACCAATTTCTGAATGTTACTTCCTGTAAATGAATGTACTCTAACCTATCCCCATTGTTGTAAATTTTAACTGCTTTTGGATAGTCACCAACACATGCTGTATGACAGGCAAGTAACACAGGGAACAGGGACCATTTGACCACTGAACAAGGAAGCCACCTCTGAAAACTTATCAAGAAACAAACATTACCCATGTGATAAAATTATAATATTCTTGCCACTAAATTGGGGATTTTCAGGCACTGTTAGAATTTTGAACTCATGACAAGAGGACATGCATAAAGCTGCATGCTTAATACCACTCACGTTTGCACTGCATAGCTGGAAACAGAAACAGTTTAATACATGACGTATGCCATACAACTGAATGGGTAGCGGTGCTGACGTCACTGCTAACACAAAATCACAGTCAAAAATTGGTTCAAATGGCTCTGAGCACTATAGGACTTAACATCTGAGGTCATCAGTCCCCTAGAACTTAGAACTACTTAAACCTAACTAACCTAAGGACATCACACATATCCATGCCCGAGGCAGGATTCGAACCTGCGACCGTAGTGGTCGCGCGGTTCCAGACTGAAGCGCCTAGAACCACTCGGCCACTCCTGCCTGCAAAATCACAGTCATAAAAGAACAGTTACTTCATATTGTGCTATGATACGTTGTGAGTGGACCACTGCAGCTCCTGTGATCGAGGCTCAAAGTTGGATAAAACAGCCAGTGAGACACTGAAGTCTAATAAATTGAGTAAGTGCTGTGGAAAATCGAATGGCTCCCAAAAATCAGGCTGGTCAACTGAATTATTATCAGGAGTCCTTTGATCCATAGGAGAAACAATGTATTACTAAAAACAAAGTGTAATAATAATAATAATAATAATAATAAGTATTTGAGAAAGATGGAGAAATTAATAGTTACCTTTGAACGAAACATTCTTCTTATTTTAATTCTCCCTGGAAGCAGGGATGATTTCTGGTGCTTCATGGTGGTGTTCTTGCTTGAACAAGGTACAGAATACAAATGCCAAGTACCCGCGAAGGATGCTGTGTAGTGTAAGGGCGCCAATGATGGGGGCTTTACCAATAGAAGCACACTGCACTAAAGGGAGAAAGGAGATCAGTTTTGGGTCATACACTGCCACCTTTATGATGGCACTTAGCGCTTTCGGCTAAAAGCATATGACGAGTAACTAACACGTGGGTAAACGTTAGTGCAAGTAAACTACTTGACCATCAACTTTGCTGTAAATAATGGTTATTACAGTGACAGTGTTAGCTTTTAAATGAAGTTACCATGGCAGTTATTTCCCATTAGTTACGCCCTAAATTAACAAGAAATGGTTGAAGTGAGCAGTTTGTTTATGTAAGGACGCTAGGGATATTGGATGTTTTGTTTACATAAGAGAAAAATGCCCCCCAATCAGGTCATATTGACCCAGCCCAACTACTTTGAAATACCAAAAAATGAACATTGTGTGTTTCTATGTATACTATCCTACAGGTGCAATAGTCTCCCCTATGTACAAAATGTTCAATTCATTTCTTGGCCAGTACTTACATTAAAGTATTCCAAGGACCTCATTTACCAGCTCCATTTTTCCAACTGTCCATGCATTCCATCTTGTTACCCAAACCCCCTCTATCTTTCTGTCTCTCTCTCTCTCTCTCTCTCTCTCTCTCTCTCTCTCTCTCTCTCTCTGGCTCTCTCCTTCTATCTCTCTCTCACACACATAGGCCGATCGACGTGTTACAGTAGTTAGAGAATTGAACTCACATCTGTGGATATGGAGGTTCAATTCCCAATATGGTGATTCTAAATTAGCTATGATGTTGAGGTGACAAAAGTCGTGATGTATCAATATGCACATATACAGATGGCGTTAGTATCAGCATACACAAGATATTTGTACTCAGATTATTTACATGAAAAGTTTCCAACGTGATTGTGGCTGCACGGCGGGAATTAACAGACTGAACGCCCAATGGAAGGTGGAGCTGGACACATGGCCATTCCATTTCGGAAATCAGTATTCTGAGATCCACAGTGTCAAGAGTGTACCGAGAATTCCAAATTTTCGGCGTTACCTCCCATAACGGAAACGCAGTAGCTGACGGCCTTCGCTTAACAACCGAGAGCAGCGGAGTTTGCATAGCATTATCAGAGTAAACAGACATGAACACTGCGTGAAATAACCGCGGAAATCAATTTGGGATGTTCGATGAACGTGTCCGCTAGGACAATGCAGCGAAATTTGGCGTTAATGGGCTACGTCAGCAGACGACCACATCGCCAGCTCCGCCTCTCCTGGTGTCGTAGCCGTATCGGTTGCACCCTAGACGACTGGAGAACGATGGCCTGCTCAGATAAGTCTCAATTTCATTTGGTAAGTGTTGATGGTGGACTTCTAGTGGCCGGCCGGAGTGGCTAAGCGGTTCTAGGCGCTGCAGTCTGGAGGCGAGTGACCGATCCGGTCGCAGGTTCGAATCCTGCCTCGGGCATGGATGTGTGTCATGTCCTTAGTTAGGTTTAATTAGTTCTAAGTTCTAGGCGCCTGATGACCTCAGAAGTTGAGTCGCATAGTGCTCAGAGCCATTTGAACCATTTGAACTTCTAGTGTGGCACAGACACCGTGACGCCGTGGACCCAAGTTGTAAACAAGGCACGGTGCGAGCTGGTGGTGGCTGCATAAGTGTGTGGGCTGTGTTTACATTACATGGAACCGATAATTAACTGGAAATGGTTAAGTTCAGCTACTTAAAGACCATCTGCAACGATGGAATTCTTATGGATGACAATGCGCCATGTCACTGGGCTGCAATTGTTCTCGATTGGGCTGAAGAACATTCTGGACATTTCGACTGAGTGATTTGACCACTCTGATGGCCCGACATAAGTCCTATCGAACATTTGTTGAACGTAATCGAGAGGCTAGTCAGCGCCCAGAGACCTGCCCCCGTAACACTTTCGCAATTATGGGCAACTGTAGAGGCAGCATGGCTCAGTATTCCTACAGTGTACATTCAGCTACTTGTTGAGTTCCTGCCACGTCGAGTTTACGCAAAAAGCCGGGCAAAATGAGGCCAACACCATATTGGCAGGTATCCTATGACTTTTATCAACTTAGTGTTCTAGTACTGGCACAGTTTCTATGAAAAAGTGATGCACCATTTCCTTCCCATCCTCTGTTCAGTCCGAGAGTTTGCTTCTCCGTTGAGCTGACGCAAAGCTGCAGTGTTCCCTTTTTCTGTCGGTGCTTTCTTTTCGAAGCGGCTGCAGCCTCGCCCGGCGCCCAGGCCGTGTGACTGCCGACACGGTCGTATCACACCGCAGCCGGCGGTCGCTGCATGCCGGCCGGATGCCGGAAGTCCTAGGCCAGCTCCCCGCTCCCCTGCCTGCCACCCCCCCCCCCCCCCCAACCCTACTACCCTTCACAAGGCTGGCCCAGCGCCGATAGCGGGCGCATCTGAAATACGTGGCAGTGCTCCCCTCCCGCCACGGACGCAGAAATATTGCTCCTGAGCTCTCTCTGGAATATCCACGACCACAAGGGTGCCACAGGACAAAGCAACTTCGGCCTGTCACACACAGTACGAGCAACGGATTTCTGCTGTCAAAAATGGTTCAAATGGCTCTGAGCACTATGGGACTTAACATCTGAGGTCATCAGTCCCCTAGAATTTAGAACTACTTAAACCTAACTAACCTAAGGACATCACACACGTCCATGCCCGAGGCAGGATTCGAACCTGCGACCGTAGCGGTCACGTGGTTCCAGACTGAAGCGCCTAGAACCGCACGGCCACAACGACCGGCTCTGCGGTCAAGGTTAACGCCACAGTTCCGTAGTGGACTTGTCGTCTCGATCTAGAATATGTAGAACAGAGACACATTCCAAAGGGTCAACATGAAAACTTCGTGAGTGCATACTAATTTTACTAATTAATTAAAAAATATCTGTCCACATCACAGTGTTTTTACATTGTCTCAAAGAGTGTGAAACCAAACAAAATTCGACATTTGAAAACAAGCTATGTTAATAGAACGATTCACTACGTACATAATGGTTTCTCTTAGACTTTCGTTGGTGGCTCTGGGAAAGCGTTGCGAACAAAATATTTGTGACATAAATATAATACTCGAAATTGTGATTGTATTCAGTAACAATTAAATATGTTCAGAACAATTAGATCCGATGATGACAACAGAATTCTGTCGAAACCAATCATCCAGTAAAATGCTTTTTTTTTTGCGATCTTGGCTTGTGGAGCTTTCTTCTTTGATAATACTCTGCATGTCTCCTCCAAACGAACCATGTCAGGAATATATGATTAAAAGTGACAACTCATTTCCAAAGTGTCAACCTATTCAGTCGAATAAATAATTTAACGGATGCAGTTGAACCTCGGTGGGTAAATTATACATATTTATATACTCTCAGATGTAACACCTGTTCGATCAAATTCATGTATGTCCATCCTCAAAGAGCTTTTGAAATAGTAACATATTTTCTAATAGAAAAAATCTTCTATATGATACTGCAGATCAAATGGTTAGTCCAACAATTCACTCATTCAGTCATCAGCTTAACATCACAAGTCTCCTCACTTTCACCATCGACAACACAGGCCAACGAAAATTTAGTTCGAAAAAATTTTTTTACTTTGATAGCTGATCTTTATAGATTTTTATGGGCTGAGTCCAAATCTTGCCATAGATTTTTTGTATCACCCATAGTTTTCGATCAATATGCTTTTACTATACAATATAAAAATCCTCTGCCATATAAATGGGGAAATTAATGAAACGCTTCGTTACAACATAATCATGGTTTCTATTTACAATAAGCTACTTAAAGCAATGATATGTGTTAATAGAGGTTTCACTTGTCAGCTGGAATTGGTTTGTGTTTCCTTTCTCTTTTCTCTTTGAATCTTCTTGGGTAGCTTCTTCTACGATGATTCGCTTGCTGAATTTCCCGGTGAGGTGACCAACATGTGACCATAATGTTAATGTTTCAGCGTCCTTGCTAGCGTTTTTCCATCACTGTAATGTCCTGGTGAAAACGCTCTTCTTACTCTCACTAACATCTCCCACATTTTCCGGGAAATAATAAAGGTGACTGTTCAAAAAGTGAACTTTCAGGCTCATTAAACATCCTAAAGTTTTAAACTCCCTCCACATCATAGGAACAGCAAATCTAAAGGCTTTTTTCTCCTTTTTGGATAATTTTTTCAGATCATCAACACACACATAACATACCCTATCCGGTGCCCAAGATTTATCTTGATCACCATGTTTAGATCCAAAGTATGACCTTTTTCACAAAGTCTGTAATGTTTCTTGGTGTTTTTAATCACAAATTCACCACAGATGTAACAAAAACTGTCACGATCAGACATTGTACTGAGCACATGTAGAGGAAACGGGAAAGTGAGGTTAGGTTGACAGTAAACGAAACACCATCTGTTAACACAAAAATAGAACCGACCTTTTTTTGTCAGTAAATATTTTTCAGCAGTGCTACCAACGTCATCTTCATTCATTACACCTCCTTTTTAAATTATATTGACTGTATAAAAGCTGTTCAATTCTTTAAATATTGCTTGATTTAATAAATTTAACTGTAAAATGTGTGGAAATTGTGGGTGATACAGTTTTTTAAGTATCATATTTGGATTTCCCACCCTAAGAAACATAAGAATAAGATATTTTCAGCAAAAAGGTCTTTCCATCTTTGGCCTGTGTAATTATTCAGGTACAAACGAATAACGTTTATTATTCATTTCGCCAAACTGCACACTCCCTATAACAGTCCTACAGAAAAAAGACGACACACTAATCTTTCTACAAGAAAATGACAGTATTAAATTCATCATTAATTTTGAAACTTACGGTTGTTCGTTTGTTCCGTCTGTTCACTGCTTCCCCACAACAAGATTCACGTCACTTCCTTACAAGAACAGTTCTCAGAAATGACCTAGTCCAACGGATTGCCTTGTAACGTTACCTGTACTCCACCATAATTTTATTAAAGGTGTAAATATTTACATATTACTGAATTGTGAACATAATTGAGTTACTGTGTACTGGCACACGTAATCTGGTAACGAAACTATGAAAAAGGGAATTATAAATCGTAAACATAAAGATCGTGCGCGGTTCTATCCCAGTGTTAGAGAAAGGTTTGTTGTTTCCCAAGTAGCATCATACTTCGTTGGGCATCTAGCTCTTACTTTTTGCACTTTCGTCTATGGGAAACGTGTTAAGTATGAGATTTGTGTATGAGTGAGTTGCAACTGCAGCACAAACTGCCAAGTGATACCACTACCGAGATATAGATTGAAAGAAACGAAGTAACAAGAAGAGGAAGAGCCAAGCACTGAGAACATATCTCAAAGAGCGGTTACATTGATATTCAGGACGTACGGCAGACTGTTGGATGAATACGGCGCTGAGCAGTCTACGCCTAAAATAAGTGTTTCTCATTTATTTGGAAATTTTATTTTAAAAATCGGGAATTATCCCATTCATCGGAAACCTTATAATGCTACAGGACCATTAGTTATGGCTTTCCGACAGTATAAATGAATGTCAGAATGCCACGACTATTTCAACAGTCTACTTATCTTCTTTAGAGGTTGAAGTATGGAAAACTGAACAGTACTGAACTTTGTTTTTTAATTGGTCGCGGCATACGAGAGTTGTATAGTGTCTCTGATTCAGAATCATACCAGCTAATTATATTTGGACAGCGAAAATCTGCCAAGTTAATGTACTGACAACAGCTTTTAACGGCACAGCCATTATTGTATTGTCAGCAGAATGAAAACTGATGATAGATCATTAACAGAAGTAACAATAGAATGTCATAGAAGTAACTCTAATATACAGCATCACGAAGCTAATTTCATATTTTTCTCGTTTTTCTTCGTGAAAACGATTTTATTAAATTATATTCATACAGACAAACTATCCTACTCAAAATAAGCATTTTTTTTGTCATTTGAATTGTGTTAGAATCAACATATATATAACTGATCAAAGTATATTATTATTTCGTATATTAAACATCACATTTGTCGCTTTTTCCATCATAAAGAACTTTCACACTGTAAAGGTATTTGTAATGATTTAGTGATTTCTGTGAACGAATTTAATTTGATGTCATAAATAACTTCCATCTCCAAGAACAGCGTGTAATCGAAATACAACATCTTGGTGTACTCAAGTGTGTATTTCTCATGTTCCTGCACGGCAGTGAGCTATATTAGCGCATATGTTTAATCCCTTGGAGATGATACACTACAGAGGACAGTTCTCGCAAATAGGAGCTTGCATCTATATTAATAACGGCGTCATAGACATAGAACTTCCGACAGCGGAGTGACCAAATCTATAACATCTAGTCGGTAATATTAGTAGTATTTGTAATAACATCGTCGTTTACTATTGCTTTAACTACGAAAAGCCGAACAACGAAGTCAACTGATAAGGAATACATTACTAATCAGTTTATGATATGCTATCTGTCTAGTCAAAATATGTTCCAAGATATATATTTATTATTTCTTTCTTTGTCAGAAAAAGGAAGCCTATATTGTTGCTGCATGCCACGCGTTCGTTTGTGGTCATGTTGTTGAAAAACTTTTAAAAATATCTGTGTTATAGTGTGCAGGAATTTTTTTATTTTAACTTTCTTCTTCTTCTTGAGGTAAATGTTAAGGCTAGATGGCGGTTTATAACTGTTGCTATGTGGTAAGGAGAGTGTATGATAGCATTTAGATCGATATATAAGCACGGTATCCTAGAAAATGGTTCCAATGGCATTACCAACAACGAAACAGCATTAAGACAGAGATGTAAGAGAAATTAGTTAATTACAGTCATTCATAATTAAATAGATTTGTCGCGCACTCTGCCCTAATAATTTATGGGTAAAGGAACAGAAATTAAACTACACTTCATTTGTATTCTGCTTATTAATAACTTATTAAATAAACCGGTTACACATTCCACCTCTAATGTCACAAATTTCAAGACAGTCCAAAATAATAAGACTTGGAGAACCAGTTACCTTACACAGATCACGGAAGATTCTTAGTTATTTTATCATTTGAATTTGTTACACAAGTGGGAGGCTCTTCTGGAATTTAAATTGTAATTACTGACTCAGATTGCCACGATAGAAGTGATTCATAGTTCCTGAGGAGATGGCATTTGTGAACTATGTAGAGAATGAATCTACTGATCACCTTCAAGGAGGGTAATAAGTACGTTTTGAGAACAGTCGTTTATAGTTTTGCTTAACACGCTAAGAATGACGAAGAGAATTTGCTTGAAAACAAGTTATTTCCTTGTGCAATTTTATGCTCTCTTGCCATATGATGATTCTGAAATGTTCTCCCTGGTGTCATCTGCGCGACAGCACCCTGATGAATACACGAGAACATTTCAGAAGTATTATCCTTCGTTTTTGTAGTAGTTGAAATTGCATCATACTAATTAAAGAATTGTTATTATTTTATCACAAACAACAACACCTTTCCTTTCGAAATGACTCCACACACACACACACACACACACACACACACACATATATATATATATATACACACACACACACACACACACATATATATATATATATATATATATATATATATATATATATATATATATATATATATACCATATTTGGCACACTATGAATGAAAACAGCTATTTGTTTGTTTTCACATATCATCCTCTTACAAGGGAAAGTCCCTATCGCACCCCCTTCACATTTAGCGGTAAGATGGCCCAGTTGATAGCCCGTCAAAAACTGTGCACAGATCAAGCATGAAAACAAGAAGATACTTACCTAACTGTGAAAAAAGAAGGAAACTCGAGATAGTGTACGGTACAAGCTCAAGACGTGCAACGTCGAGCGAACGTGAATAGCTATGGTGTCGTGGTTGAAATGGTCACGGTGTTGGACTGCGAAAAAAGTGGTTCAACTAAAACATTCATATTTCTTTACGTACTACACGAATATGTAATAAAAATGGGGGTTCCTATTTAAAAAAAAATCTGTTGACATCCGTTTGACCTATGGCAACACCATCTAGCGGGCCAATCATAGCGCCATCTGGTTTCCCTCTTCAAGCTAGACAAGTTTCGTTCTTTGTAGTTTTTTCGTTTGACGTTTATTTCGTGAGATATTTGGCCCGGTCACGATCAGTGGACCACCCTTTATTTAGTTAAGGCTCACCGGCTAATTGACGATCTTCTTCTGTGCAAATGCACAAACATTGCCCGAACTCCTGCAGGAATCGGCAGTAGAACCGGGAGTAATGAGTATAATGGGCAGGGGCACTCTGAATATAGTGTGGGACAATAAGTTGCGGCCCGCATCTCGTGGTCGTGCGGTAGCGTTCTCGCTTCCCACGCCCGGGTTCCCGGGTTCGATTCCCGGCGGGGTCAGGGATTTTCTCTGCCTCGTGATGGCTGGGTGTTGTGTGCTGTCCTTAGGTTAGTTAGGTTTAAGTAGTTCTAAGTTATAGGGGACTGATGACCATAGATGTTAAGTCCCATAGTGCTCAGAGCCATTTGAACCATTTGAACCAATAAGTTGCGAATGTGGCGTGCCAGAGATAAGTCCCTGCAGGCACACTATCCTCTGTGTCCTCGGTGGCTCAGCTGGATCAGTCGGCTCACAGCCGTGTTAGCTTGCGGAGCTGCTCCGCGCGCCGTCCGACGCTCCGCTCTCGGTGATGTTTACTTCCGCGTCGCGGTGTTTGTGTCTATCGAGTCCAGTACTGACGTACTCCATGGCGCACTCATACCGCCGTGCAACGATCAAAGTAACGTTTCAGGCCGAACACCCACGACCCAGAGCTTTCGAAGTCGAACAGTTCATCCGAGAGGATCTACGTTTGAACCCGCGGGACGTAATCGGCATACACTTTTCCATCACTGGAAGTGTTGTCTACATCAAGATGTCGACGGAGGAAATTTGCACAGACATAATTCGCCGTCATGCCACCGGACAAAAATTTAAACACTCTGATCGACATATGGGTGCTGTGACAGTCGCCCCTGCTGGATTCGGTCTCCGGACATTGCGGGTGTTTGAGCTCCCGTTCGAGGTGCCTCAGGATGTGGTCATTGCCGCTTTCCAACCATATGGCACCGTCGGGGAGAAGTGGCAAACATTTACCACCTACTCCGTACTAAATGGCGTCCGGCAAATAAAAATTGGGCTGACGAAACATGTCCCATCGTACCTGCTGATTGGCGGTGTGGGGGCCATCGTCATGTACGATGGACAGCCACGAACGTGCGCAGGATGTGGCCAGGATGGACATGTACGTTCCGAATGCTTACACCGCCGTTTAATATAGACGCCGTTACGTGAAGAGACCCAGGCTTCGACGGTCACGTCCTTACCCATCACCTACGCCAAGGTTGCACAGGACCCCATCGTGCCACTCCCGATTACGCCAGCAGCATCGTCAACACCACCCGCCGCAGCACAACGTGCCGACGACACAAGCACGGCGTCGCCTCCAGTGCTCGCTTCAGGACCGTCCGGGTTACAGACCGAAACCGATGTTCCTGTTGGAACCATAGACGTCGACCTCGGTGTCGTGCCGACGTCTGCCTTTGTCCAGACAGGTTCGGCGTCAGACGACGGGCGACCACATTCTGATTCAGAAGGCCACATCAGAAAACAGCGGTCGCCTCGCAAACACAGGAAACGACGACGAACGCCTTCCGATGACGTCCTTTGTCAGACGGCCCCGCGAGATGTCGACCTGATGTCTGACGGTGATCTCCCACATTTCGTCCAGTCACGAGATGTGGCAGCAACAGGCGCCCCTCCTGTGACGCCTCCTCTCCCAGCCTTGGACGTGTCCTCGCCGTTGTCAACGAATGATGACGGCGGTCCCCCTGCCACGCTTGTTGCGGAATCCACAACACCCGTTCCGGAAGTACGTGACCGTCACATATCCACGTCGTCAGCTTCCTGGGCCGATCGCGTTGAAGAAGTGGAACAGACTGCCAGCGTGTCTGCACAGGAGTCCACCACGGCGACACTGGGCCTGGCGCCCCGCCAGTGATTATCACCACTGCGGCACCACCGGCGGGTCTCCACCTGCCGGCTACTTCTACCGCACGTTCGGCAAATACTGACGATGGCCGTCACAGCAATATCTTGCCACCATTCGTGCCCCTCACAAACTGGCCATGTTCCGAGACACTATTTACTCTCCGGGTGTTGATATAGCACTCTTACAAGAGGTGTTTGTGGCTGATTTCCTAGTTCCCACCGGATTCAACCCACATGTTTCCCCCGCATCCGACACCGGTAGCGGCGTCGCCATCCTGCTACGCGACGGACTCCCTGCAGAGGACGTCATCTACCTCCCCACTGCGCGAGGTATGGCCCTCACACTGTTCGGCGTGCGTATTATTAATATCTGTCCGCAGCTCGTGGTCTCGCGGTAGCGTTCTCGCTTCCCGAGCACGGGGTCCCGGATTCGATTCCCGGCGGGGTCAGGGATTTTCTCTGCCTCGTGATGACTGGGTTCAAAAATGGTTCAAATGGCTCTGAGCACTATGGGACTCAACTGCTGTGGTCATAAGTCCCCTAGAACTTAGAACTACTTAAACCTAACTAACCTAAGGACAGCACACAACACCCAGCCATCACGAGGCAGAGAAAATCCCTGACCCCGCCGGGAATCGAACCCGGGAACCCGGGCGTGGGAAGCGAGAACGCTACCGCACGACCACGAGATGCGGGCGTGATAACTGGGTGTTGTGTGTTGTCCTTAGGTTAGTTAGGTTTAAGTAGTTCTAAGTTCTAGGGGACTGATGGCCATAGCTGTTAAGTCCCATAGTGCTCAGAGCCATTTTTATTAATATGTACGCTCCGTCCGGAACTGGCCGCCGTCATGGCCGACAAACATTTTTTGCCGAAAGTGTCACACCCTCTTCACAGGTCCACAGGACGATTTGGTACTCGGTGGGGATTTTAACTCGACACAAGAGCTCGCGGACCAACTCCCGCGACATTCACCTTGTGCATCTCTCTCAGTGGTCTTCGACCGTCTACGACTTGTTGACACTTGGAAGAAGCTCCACGGAATTCAACCGGGCTATACATTCTACACCTCTAACTCGTCACGCCGCATAGATCGCATATACGTTACTCGCTCCCTTGCTGATGGCACACGTCACGCGGAAGTCTGGCCTTTGGCCTTTTCAGACCATGATGCGTACCTCTGTGACGTCACTCTCGCCCGACAGCGAGTGTGGCATAATCGTGGTCTGTGGAAACTCAATGTCGCTCACCTGACCTCCTCAGACTGTCACCTTATGGTCGAAGAAGCGTGGGTATGCTGCCGCCATCATCGAGAAGCCTATGACTCCACCTTATCATGGTGGCTCTCCTGTGCAAAGCCAACCCTCAGGAAGACACTGATGAGTTATGGGAAGGAATTTATGGCGTGGCAAACTAATACCCTGCACTTCTACTACAGCATACTACGTGACTGTGCGACGATGCCTTTCTCGCCAGCCCGGCAGTCGATGGTCCATCGCACGAAGGCGCAGATCTCCTTGATCATGCGGCGTCACTTGGAAGGCACTGTAGTCCGTTCTCGTGCTTCTAATCGTATCCCTCAAGAACGTCCGTCGATGTACCACCTCCTTCAGGAAAGACAACAACGACGACGAGCTCTGATCCAAGTCCTCACTGATGTGGAAGGGCGCCGGCACGACACCCAACAAAGCATCGGTCGTACTCTCCGTGCTCATTTTGCCGGGCTATACGCAGCCGTACCGCATTCTGCAGCACTGATCACAGAAGTCGCTCAGCTCACTACGAACACTCTTCCGGAGGAAGCAGTGCATGACCTCCAAGACGACGTAACCACAGATGAAGTGGTAGATGCTATCAAGGCGCGTACCGATAACAGATCTCCTGGACCTGACGGTATACCCATCGAATTTTATAAAAGTTTTCACTATTTGTTGGCTTCCACGTGGACGGCAATCGCACAAGAGCTGATGTCACCGATGATAGTGGTCCCAAGCGCCTTTCTAGATGGCATTATTATCCCCGTACATAAACCGCACGGGTTATCGAGGGTCCAGGACTATCGAACAATTACTTTGCTCAACAGCGACTTGAAAATATTCAAACGGCTATTGGCATCGCGACTCAGGAAGGTCGCACGTTACGTCACATCCTGTGACCAGACTTCCCTAGGAGGCGACAACAACATCCGTACAGCCATTTGCCGTTACAGAGACATGATAGCATTGGCTCATTATCAACGTCTCCCTGGCGCCTTGGCTTCACTGCTCTTTAGCCAGGCTTTCGACCGTGTTGACCACTTCTATTTACGGACAGTTCTTCAGCATATGGGATTTCCTGGCACTATTGTCACAGTGGTTATGCGCCTGTTGAGTAATGCAACCTCTAAAATCATGTACAATGGTCGCCTCACACCGCCCCTGGTCATCGCACGATCTGTACGACAAGGCTGCCCACTTTCCACGATTTTGTATGCTTTCGCCTTGGAACCCCTGCTCCAGGGCATGCGCCAACGTTTGGAAGGTATGGCTGTGCACGGCCACCGTTTTTGTTGTACAACCTACGCAGACGATATAGTACTATACCTGCGCAGTGAAGATGAAGTACAAGCAGCACTGACATAGGTGGCGACTTAACGGTGAAGCGTCGGGGAGCTGCCTCAACGTGTCAAAATCGAAGGTCTTGCTCATACGATGTCTTGGACTTGATTTCGCAGCAGATCTGCGCCGCTCAGCGACTATCAATGGTAGACGCTTGCTACAGTCAATCAGAGCAAATCTCGCAGATCACCGGCTACGAGCTCTCGACGTTATCCAACGCGCGCAATACGTGAACATGTATCATGCTTCCCGTATACCACACGTGGCTCAAGTACTACCAGTCCCAAATCTCCTGGCCCGACGACTGTTGATGGCTTTCGGCTCCATCGTCAGCTCGGGGATGTTATTCAAGTTGCAATATGAATCCCTTGCACTGCCACGAGATCGTGGCGGGGTGGGACTCATCCACGTGCTGACTCGTGTCAAGGCACTTTACGTCAGCTCCCAACTAAAACTTTGGCATCGTTGCCCGCAGAGCTTTATTAGCCTCCTGCTTCACGACTTTGCGCCGGCCTCCTTGTCCGCCCCAGCACTGGTATCGACAATTCCAGCCACCTTTTATTACATCCAACGATTTTTCCTGGAGTTCAGTTATGTCTACCGGTCCTTACCATTTACACGTTTGTACCTCACGAAAACAGTCTCTGAATTGTTACAACAGTACCGCCCGTCCAACCCCATCGAACGTAAGTATCCACAGTACGTGTGGCGACACATATGGAAGGCGATCCATGCGCGTTTTCTCGAATCAGACGTTCAATCAGCGTGGTACATCACCGTGAATGGCAAACAAGTTAACCGAGATCGTCTACACTGCATCCATCTCGCCGATTCATCCCTCTGCACCCACTGTGGAGTGGATGACAAGGATGTCCACCGGTTCCACTGTGGCACAGCGTTCGACGTATGGACACTTGCGCGGCGAATTTTGGCGTTTCTTACTCGACAGACACCAGCTCAGATCGACGTCCACATGCTGTTGTACCCCGATAAGACTTTCTATCCCTTCGCCAAAACTCACGCTGTGAATTGGATCTGTGGCCACACGATCCGCTATCTTTTTACTTCTGGCGACAAGTCTACGCTAGGATATTGGACTTATCTCAACGAACGACACTGCGTCCTGATACGCAACCCACGCTATAAGCAATATTTTTCCAATTTCTTACGGAGCACCTTCGATGACCCACCTCGTAGCTGGAACGTCCAAGTCCTGAGAAGCTGAAAATTGTATTAACCGAACCGAACTGAATAGATCTGCTACGCAGAACCCACGCCTACGCAATGAGAAGACACGTTTGGACGAGCTGGCCTGCTGTAGGCGGAGACACTTCAGGCGCTCCTGTAAGAACTCGTCTTTAACTACAAGTTGCACGACGACTTTATATTAAAAAAAAAAGTAAAATAAAATAAAATAAAATAAAACGCTGGATAGAGCGTCTATTAAGTAGGCAGGAGTTCCCGGGGTCGAGTCCCTATCGGGGTACACATTTTCAACCGTCCCCCTTGACTTATATCAACACCTGCATCAAGCTAAGGGTATTCATTTCATTGTAAAATAATCATTTAAGTTTCAGCCTTGAATTTGAGCTTTCAAAGCAGAAGATATCTAAATGCTCATATAAGAACTGAAGAATGTATATAAAGTACTCCCAAAGAATCTGTTGTTTAGCAAAGATATCAAAAGGAAAGTCTGATTAAGGTATAACGCTACGTCGACAATAGGCTCATTGTAGACAATTTTATCGAATACTAGTACAAATATGAATAATAAGACTGTCACTATATGAAGGTTCGTTTGCGCCGAAATTCTTTGCTTGGCATTGCCCTGGATGATATGGTACGCTATTGTGTTAGTCCAACCTTTGGACAAACTTCCACAACCGGTTATTGGGGAAGAACAGAATTATGTGGTCCCCGAACCACGGTGCAATGTGGCATTTTTCACATTAACAAATCACTGTAGCATAAGAGATAAGTGGCAAAAAATCTATGGGAATGGCCACCGGTTTGTAGTCCAGCAGTGGCCCACTAGTCCACTGAAACACATTCATCTCGTCATTTTCAAAAGAACCAAATCAACATTCGGCTTCATGTATTTAAGAGAAACTATAGAAAATGAGAACCTGAATTACTGAACGGGGAAGTGAACCTTAGGTGTCTCTACTGTTTTTAACGAATGAATCAATCCGGCCAATAAATAGAATGCCTGACCTAAAATGTGAATCACTGAGAATCCTGGTGGTATTGCACGGTCACTGTGAAGGACTCAAAGATCGTACTCGTGTGATACAACGATATGAATACCTGACATATTATCAAATAGGCCTCGCTGTGGGTTTCCATTTAGCCAGCTGGTCGAATCATTTTCGAGTGTACCTGATGATAACGGCTGAGTGTAATTGCTCTTCCAAACAGCAGTCCATACGAACAAACTAGTTGTATCTTTATCTGTTGTTACTCGTACGCTAAGCAGCCTGGCTATGGACGATTCGAGAAGCACACGTCTGCTTTCATGCTCAGCATTTAATTCACCGCAAATAATAACCTTTAGCTGCGAACCTGTAGTCAAAAAGTCTGTACATTATCTAGAATAGGGAATTAATAAAAACGCAGGAATACAAAATAAAAGTGAATGATTTAATAACAAGGTGTTATAATGTAATTAATGTAGACGACTGGGAATTATTCTGAAAAATGTTCATTTGAGAAGGAACATTTCAAATAAAGGGAAAGTGGTCCGATATTATTTAGCTAAAATACAGACAGTAAATACCCTTGTCAAATGTAGTAAAGTTACTCTAATAGCTTTACGAGAATGATAGCAAAATCCCAAAAATAAATAGTCATCGGAGATATGTGAAAAATAAGTCCATTTTGTGATAACAATATACAAAATATTCACCAGCCCGAAATAGCTAAGAGTTTATTCAGCATGACGATTTAAAAATTAACACACGTGATAAAAAGAATAGTAACTGATACTCTGTCTATCCTCAGTTCTGCTACTATGGAGCACATTCAGATCTCTCAAAATATAAAGGCCCTTCAGAAGTTGATGTATATTAGCCACCATTCACAGCCAGGAGTCAAAACCTCCACGATCGAATATCCCTCGTTATCACAGGTAGGTCTCCCTGCTTCCATTACTCAACATAAAGCGATCAGAATCGCTCCCTCGAGCTCTTCTCTTGAAAAGTCTCAGTTTCCACTTTACGTTCGCAGTGTTCCACTACTGTCTGCTTTTCATTGGCTGAAGGCCGTCCCCACCAAAAATACATCGTTAAAAAATTCTACAAGTATGATTTGACTTATCATGTCCTCCTAAGGACCGCCTATTGCCAAAATTGCCCATACTGGGATTAACCCACATCCAGTCCTTTGCTGACACACATGGCTCACCTGGAGCGGTCATGCCAGCCCTCTCTGTGTCCTGGGCCCACTGGCGTTCAGCCATACATGAAATTCACTTTACCTCGTAGCAATTCTAGGCGGCCGATTAGCTACCTACACACTCGTAACGATACATGTTCAATACCCACATTTATGGACCTTTTAGGTGTGACAGTGGCTCGCTGTTGGACAACATGGGAATTCCAGGGTAGGCATGCCTGTCGTCAGGGTTCCAGTCGACCGCATCTGACCGCCACAACGCAGAAGACTAGTGGCAGCTGGTCTAAGAAATTACAACCCTCGTTCTTCCAACGTTTTTCACTGGAACAGCAGTGTTTCTCCTGGTGTCATTGTGTAGGATAGCCATCAGATGTGACTTCAAGAGCCGGCTTGTAGTGACTGAGAGTACTTAGATGGCAAATGGTACATCACCTGTGTCCTCATGTATTATTCCTCATCGCACAATATCAAATGGTCCAAATGGCTCTGAGCACTATGGGACTTAACTTCTGAGGTTATCAGTCCCCTAGAACTTAGAACTATTTAAACCTAACTAACCTAAGGACATCACACACATCCATGCCCGAGAGAGGATTCGAACCTGCGACCGTAGCGATCATGCGGTTCCAGACTGAAGCGCCTAGAACCTCTCGGCCACAACGCCGGCGGTACAATATCGTGGAGTAGTTTCTCAACAGGGAAATGTTCGTCTGCGTACAGATACAATTCTCAGTCAACTGTCTGCAGGATGCTGAAATACTACAGTGGTCTGCAAGATCCCCACACTGTCCCTAATAGAACATCTGTGGGACCATCTCTGAGGTAACTGCGTTCTAGTGCCACTACCCAGTACGATACTTGTGGGCCAGGCTGCCTCAGAAGAGGATAAAAAGTATCTGCGACACCCTTCCCGCTACAACTGTGCATGCATCCGGATCAAAGTGGGTGCAACGTCATATATAATTGGGCTAAAACTAACAAGTTTTATGTATATTTGAGTCGATTTTGTAATCACTGAATTACCGTCCATTACCCTCTGAACCTACGAAGTTTGAATTCTATTTATTTATTTTGACTTACGGTTACATTTCCTCTTCATGTTATCGGTGCTTCACTATGTCAGGTAGTACATGTTATTTAACATGTAGCCGGCCGCTGTGGTCGAGCGGTTCTAGGCGCTTCAGTCCAGAACCACGCCGCTGCTACGGTCGCAGGTTCGAATCCTGCCTCGGGCATGGAGGTGTGTGATGTCCTTAAGTTAGTTAGGTTTAGGTAGTTCTCAGTCTAGAGGACTGATAACCTCACATGTTAAGTCCCAAAGTGCTTAGAGCCATTTGAACCATTTTCTAACATGTAGTTAGTAGTTATCATCTGTTTAAGACCAGGAGGCAGTAATCTCACGATTTCAATCTTCTAGTGGTATTTTTTCGATAAATTTCTATAATACGCAGTTTAAATGTAATGTTAAATGCCGAGTGTCCGCCTCCATAGCCAAGTAGTCAGTATAGGTGGCTTCTACATGGAGAACCATGTTTGTTTCCGGGTCCTGGCAGGTATTTTTTCTTGTTGAGAGGACCAAAAGGATCCACTCAGCCTCGTGATGGCAACTGATGAGATGCTTGACCGAGCAGGTGTGGCTCCGATTCTGGTAACCCAATAGTGGCCGGGAGAGCGGTGTGCTGATCGCACACTCTTCCATGTCATAACCAAGTGACACCTTTGGCTGATGGATGACACAGCCGTCGGTTTGGCCAAATTGGCCCGTCTGTGGCCAGAAAGGAGAAGTCTGACTGGGGGAAATTACAATGTAACTCAAACGGTGTAACTGGATTTTTTTCGTGGAATTCTGTACTAACGAATCCAATGCATATTTAGTAAACTGGGCTTAAAATTGTATTTAATGTGTCGTTTAGTCGACTTCGGGGAATGATGTAGTAGCGTGTAGCTACTAAGTAATTTAAAAAAAAAACAATTTAAAATGCCTCATGTTAAATGTTTGTGTATGGTGCCCATATACAAATGCTTTTTACAGCAGTAAGGATGTTTATCTTCTACTTAAATATCTTCAACATTTCGCGGCCCTGTCAGCAACTGTATAAATATTAATTTCAATTTTAATAATCAACAGCCTCAGTTGCACCGTTTACCTAGAATATACCTAGGTTTCAGTCGGGATAACCCAACCTTCTTCAGAATAACAGTAACAGTAACAGTAAAAGTAACAGTTATCCCGAGTAAAACCTAGGTAAATTCTAGGTAAACGGTGCAACTGAGGCTGTTGAATATTACAATTAAAATTAATGTTTGTCTTGTAACTGTTATAAATAAGGTATTCGTTTGGATTACAAGGATTTAAATAAAACGTCTTCTGCGTGTTATGTCCTGGTGAGGAGTTTAGCTTCTTTTCCGGAGGAGTGCAGGAACTCTTCTTTGGTACACTGTCGGTCCACTTTCAGTGACTTCATTGATTATCTTTAAACTTGTCACAGCGTACAGAGGCAGATCAACGTCGCGATAGTGACGCACTAACAAACTATGGCAATTGTTATGTTACTAACGTGAGCAGTCTACTTGCATGGTGTCAAAGCTGTTTTTCTAAGGTTAGTATAATTGTCGTAGTGTTCATCATTTTTCTTCTTTCTCTTTTCTTTTCCATTTATCTAGCAACTCCAGAGCTCCTTTATTCCTCCAATGATGTTCTCCTATGTTGTTTCAGCATTGCTTTTGTTGCCTACTGTTACTGTCCTGCGCACTCGCTACCACTGTTGAATGCCTCTGAAATTTTTCTTTAAATCTAGTAGAAATTCCATGCAATTAAGAAGCTAGTTGTTTTGTGATTCGACGAAACTCAGAACCGTTTCCTATCGTAAACAAATATTTTCGCTACAAAAACTGTGACTGTCATATCCGCAGCATCTGTTTTGCGACTTAAACAATGTGAATATGAGATTTATACATAAATTGTATTCCTCTCTCTTCCATTTAAAATGGATGAAAATAATGTAGTCCATACAATAAGTGACGGGTATCCAACTGCGATGGTGTGCCTTCCTGCACAGATTGAAAACACGCCCAGATTTTCCGTGTAATTGGGACGATCAGACTCTGTGAACATAAACGGCGTGAAAATTAAATTTCCGCCTCGCTCGGCCGGCACGGTGCCGGCTGCAGCGGCGCCACGCCTCCGCTCCGTGTAATTATCAGAGGCGATCCTCTCATTTAGTTTTTTAGCGAACGCGCGCCTGCAGTGCAGATAACGGCAGCCTCTGTGGCGACTGGCAGCGGGGTAGTGGGAGGGGAAGGGAAGGACGCGGGAATGCACTGTGGCGAACGAACGTGATCGTCGGCGACCGCCACTTGTGTTCCAGTTCTCCACTGGAGAGAACCAGGGCTGCTGAAAAGATGCTGCTTAATATGAATTCTGTTGGGCCTTTAGTTGTAAAACTACCGTAGGTTACCGTAGATTATCATGAGTAAGCACTTATTACGGTAGTATTCGCAGTTAAGGTTCTGCCAACATTACTTATACGTTATGTGTGTTGCGTACCTATCGGGCGTCGTGCCTATCGGGCGTCACCTCATTTCGATCGCTTTGCTTACGTATGCGATCAGTACCTTACTAGATTCCCAACGAAATGGAAAGCGTCGAATCGTCTAGAAACTGAGTGAGGGTGTGTAAACGGCCGCGTAACATGGAATTTTAGTCCGCGAACAACCTTCTTCATCAAGCATCCTCGTTTGGAAGTGTGGAACTGTACAACACAGTGACCATCGAAAACACGACACAAGCCACATCTGGGTATTGTGCAACTATACATATAGCACAATGCAGTGGCTACTTGTCTACGAGAGAACCTCCTGAAATGAAGACTCACTCCACAATCTATCAATCATGCGGTTCAGGAACCTTTACAGAGATGGAAAAATTTCGAGGACCTCTTCTGAAACAAATAATGAAACGTCTAGTTTCGTGAAGCACTCCTACAACAATTTCTGACAGACATAAGCGAAATTGTTCCTAGAGTTGTTTATGCTTCAGGATATTTGTCACCAATGTTAAGAAACCAAATACAGGAGGAAACCTTTTCATTTAATTCGCTCTGGCTGGCTGGATACCACGTTGTTCAAAGTGTTGTCACAGATAAGATTAAAGATAAAATGCTGTCGCTGATAGATGGACAGACATCTCTGGACACTGACTCATAAATTTCATCGTTACGACAGAAGAACCAATTTTCTTCCAGAATTTTTGTTCTGGTGAGAGCAGAAAAACAGCCCAATCAAAAATATGAAATCAAGAATATAAAATCAGTGGGCCAACACTAAACGACGTGCGTTTCTTTCTCTCTCTCTCTCTCCCTTTTTATATATATATGTATATATCCTCGGTTCCGTGCTTCAGCGACCACATTGGAGCTTGTTCTTAGTAGTGGATATATTGCCGCCAGTGAACGTAATACGAATCGGCACGGAGCAGAAATCGCACAATATTTTTGTTTCACCTTACAAAGCCTTTAGCTAGTTGAACCTTGCATTTGACGTCCTAGTCCACTGTAGAGAAGGGCAGGTCCTCTATCACTGAATAACTTAAACACCAATCGGAGCGTAGTCGATGTTCTGGCATACTTCTATTAATAGTAGGGAGTCTTGTACCTTGACGATAGTGTACCTAGGAACACACGATATTTTTTGGCTGGTTAAATGGCTCTGAGCACTATGGGACTTAACACCTGAGGTCATCAGTCCCCTAGAACTTAGAACTACTTGAACCTGACTATCCTAAGGGCATCACACACATCCATGCCCGAGGCAGGATTCGAACCTGCGACCGTAGCGGTCGCGCGGTTCCGGACTGAAGCGCCTAGAACCGCTCGGTCACAGCGGCCGGCCACGATGTTTTTTGATCGATACTTCAATCTAGCGACTGATTTTAGAATCACATGAAGAAATGCGCGCTAGAGACGTCCATAAGCAGTTCCTGCCATTTTATACTGTTTCTGTTGTTAGTTATGAGGTTGTGTTTTGAGCATCATTCGGTATTACATCGTGTGCTACACTTTTACATGGTATATAATATACTGAAGCTACTTGGAATGAGGCAAAGAATTATATGTTGAGTAAAATGCTATATAATTTAGGACTATTTCCGAGAGTGTGCTGGGCAGTGATTCCTTCGAGTATTTTATTTGAAAACTCTCAAAGCTTTGTAAATAAAACAGATGTTATTGACATTCTACATCTTCATTCCTCACAGCTACATATTTGCAGCCCGCTGCCGCTAGAGGTCTCCGAATTGTAGCGCGTAATATGGCGACGTGCTTAAGAAACAACGTTGTGGAATAGAGTTCATAAATCGTAAAGATCGAACACAAATGCACCATCCTCCCTTCAGCATCAAAATGCCAGACTACACACGAACGCAGATATGTGCCACTATGCGACACCATCGGTTCACTGTCATCAACCATCGTAGATACAGTCACGATTGGCCCCATCTGATATTCATCTGTTTCCAGAACCTCAAGTACACATTCGACGACTTTACTTTGAAAGTGATGAAGCAGTGCAAGCAGAGTGGAGATTGCAGATCCGTCAACACAGTCGAACATTCTTCACTGACGGTATCAGGAGAAATGTGTTCGTCACCAGGGGGACTATGTCGGGGAATAAATACGTATACATAAAGAATAAAAATTTTGTTTCCCTTATAGTAAAATTGAAGTAGATTGTTCCTGTGAGTAGCCTGGGTGAATGATATACTTGACAACCGGAATAAACTAATTATTGATTCCTTTTACTGACCTCTGCCCCTTCCCCTACTCAGATAATACAGTTGCTGAACAGTACAAAGAAAACTTTGAACTATGTAACCCACTCATACAGTTACAGTCGGTGGTGACTGCAATCTACCCTCGATATGTTAGCGCGAATACGTATTTAAATTCGGTGGTAGGCATAAAACGTGGTCCGAGATCGTACTGAGTGGTTTCTGCGAAAATTATTTTGAATAATTAGTTCAGGAGACGACACGAAGTGTAAATAGTTGCTGAAACACATTTGGTCTCTTATCAACGAATAATCCTGACCGAATACCGTAACATCCAAATCCACCAAAAATAAACGCAAAATGTATCCATTTAAAAAGCAGATAAAAACTCTCTTTACGTCTTCCTAAGAGACAGTCTGCACTCCTTCCAGTCTGGCTAAGCAAGCGTAGACCATATAATGTTAAATTCAAAAAAATTGGTTGGATGAGGATTGAGAGATTTACACCAACTAATTAATAAGAGGTGGTACTAGTCACCCGTGGTACACGGAAGTTTTAAAAAATCTCGAAATTTTGTGTGAAATTCATTGCGAGATGTTGTTAATAGTTTCTAAAATGAAACTGTGCCGAAAACTGGCAGAAAACGCAATGTGATTCTGGTCGTATGTAGAGTACACAAGCGTGAAAAATGACACTTATGCGGATGATAGTCCACCCAGTAAAAGTTACGGTTTTCCGCAATTCCATCATTCATTCAGAATTCGAAAGAAGAACAGTTAATAGCATGAATAACTTAGATGTAGATATTGCCCGTGTAGCGAATCATCTTAATTTATTTAATAAAGGCACGGTCTCTAATCCAGTTTGTATACCAGTTAGGTTCATATCATAGTATGCTGTTACAATTGCTTTATACTTAGCAATTATATACAAACGCTATCTCGTCGAAAGATATGCACTTAAACACTGAAATGTTCTACAGGTCGCAACAGTATTCAAGGAATGAATTAGCAGCAATCCGCTGAGTTGTACTAGACCCATGTCTCTATTGTCGATGTGCAGAAGGTTTTTGGAACATTTACTGTGTTCGAACTTTGTGAATTACCACAAATAGTTCTTTGTTCTCACAAAGCAGTGATGCTACCCATGTTGTTGTTGTGGTCTTCAGTCCTGAGACTGGTTTGATGCAGCTCTCCATGCTACTCTATCCTGTGCAAGCTTCTTCATCTCCCAGTACCTACTGCAACCTACATCCTTCTGAATCTGCTTAGTGTATTCATCTCTTGGTCTCCCTCTACGATTTTTACCCTCCACGCTGCCCTCCAATGCTAAATTTGTGATCCCTTGATGCCTCAAAACAGGTCCTACCAACCGACCCCTTCTTCTAGTCAAGTTGTGCCACAAACTTCTCTTCTCCCCAATCCTATTCGATACCTCCTCATTAGTTACGTGATCTACCCACCTTATATTCAGCATTCTTCTGTAGCACCACATTTCGAAAGCTTCTATTCTCTTCTTGTCCAAACTGGTTATCGTCCATGTTTCACTTCAATACATGGCTACTCTCCACACAAATACTTTCAGAAACGACTTCCTGACACTTAAATTTATACTAGATGTTAACAAATTTCACTTCTTCAGAAACGATTTCCTTGCCATTGTCAGTCTACATTTTATATCCTCTCTACTTCGACCATCATCAGTTATTTTACTCCCTAAATAGCAAAACTCCTTTACTACTTTAAGTGTCTCATTTCCTAATCTAATCCCCTCAGCATCACCCGATTTAATTTGACTACATTCCATTATCCTCGTTTTGCTTTTGTTGATGTTCATCTTATATCCTCCTTTCAAGACACTGTCCATTCCGTTCAACTGCTCTTCCAAGTCCTTTGCTGTCTCTGACAGAATTACAATGTCATCGGCGAACCTCAAAGTTTTTACTTCTTCTCCATGAATTTTAATACCTACTCCGAATTTTTCTTTTGTTTCCTTTACTGCTTGCTCAATATACAGATTGAATAACATCGGGGAGAGGCTACAACCCTGTCTCACTCCTTTCCCAACCACTGCCTCCCTTTCATGCCTCTCAACTCTTATAACTGCCATCTGGTTTCTGTACAAATTGTAAATAGCCTTTCGCTCCCTGTATTTTACCCCTGCCACCTTCAGAATTTGAAAGAGAGTATTCCAGTTAACGTTATCAAAAGCTTTCTCTAAGTCTACAAATGCTAGAAACGTAGGTTTGCCTTTTCTTAATCTTTCTTCTAAGATAAGTCGTAAGGTTAGTATTGCCTCACGTGTTCCAACATTTCTACGGAATCCAAACTGATCTTCCCCGAGGTCCGCTTCTACCAGTTTTTTCCATTCGTCTGTAAAGAATTCGCGTTAGTATTTTGCAGCTGTGACTCATTAAACTGATAGTTCGGTAATTTTCACATCTGTCAACACCTGCTTTCTTTGGGATTGGAATTATTATATTCTTCTTAAAGTCTGTGGGTATTTCGCCCGTCTCATACATCTTGCTCACCAGATGGTAGAGTTTTGTCATGACTGGCTCTCCCAAGGCCATCAGTAGTTCTAATTGAATGTTGTCTACTCCCGGGGCCTTGTTTCAACTCAGGTCTTTCAGTGCTCTGTCAAACTCTTCACGCAGTATCTTATCTCCCATTTCGTCTTCGTCTACATCCCCTTCCATTTCCATAATATTGTCCTCAAGTACATCGCCCTTGTATAAACCCTCTATATACTCCTTCCACCTTTCTGCCTTCCCTTCTTTGCTTAGAATTGGGTTGCCATCTGAGCTCTTGGTATTCATACAAGTGGTTCTCTTCTCTTCAAAGGTCTCTTTAATTTTCCTGTTGGCAGTATCTTACCCCTAGTGAGACAAGCCTCTACATCCTTACATTTGTCCTCTAGCCATCCCTGCTTAGCCATTTTGCACTCCCTGTCGATCTCATTTTTGAGACGTTTGTATTCCTTTTTGCCTGCTTCCTTTACTGCATTTTTATAGTTTCTCCTTTCATCAATTAAATTCAATATTTCTTCTGTTACCCAAGGATTTCTACTAGCCCTCGCCTTTTTACCTACTTGATCCTCTGCTGCCTTCACTACTTCATCCCTCAGAGCTACCCATTCTTCTTCTACTGTATTTCTTTCCCCCATTCCTGTCAATAGTTCCCTTATGCTCTCCCTGAAACTCTCTACAACCTCTGGTTCTTTCAGTTTATCCAGGTCCCATCTCCTTAAATTCCCACCTTTTTGCAGTTTCTTCAGTTTCAATCTGCAGTTCATAACCAATAGATTGTGGTCAGAATCCACATCTGCCCCTGGAAATGTCTTACAATTTAAAACCTGGTTGCTAAATCTCTGTCTTACCATTATATAATCTATCTGATACCTTTTAGTATCTCCAGGATTCTTCCAGGTATTCTTGAACCAAGTGTTAGCTATGATTAAGTTATGCTCTGGGCAAAATTCTACAAGGTGGCTTCCTCTTTCATTTCTTCCCCCCAATCCATATTCACCTACTATGTTTCCTTCTCTCCCTTTTCCTACTGACGAATTCCAGTCACCCATGACTATTAAATTTTCGTCTCCCTTTACTACCTGAATAATTTCTTTTATCTCGTCATACATTTCATCAATTTCTTCATTATCTGCAGAGATAGTTGGCATATAAACTTGTACTACTGTAGTAGGCATGGGCTTTGTGTCTATCTTGCTACCCATAGGGGATGTCAAACTGGTTGCACATTTTTAGATTTCCCGGAGGCGTTTGATACCTTACCTCACAAGCGCCTTGTAATTAAATTGTGTGTCTATGGAGTATAGTCTTTGTTGAGTGACCAAATTCGCGATTTTCTGTCAGAAGGATCGCAGTTCATAGTAACTGACGAAAATTCATCGAATAAAACAAATTAAATATCTAGCTTTTCACAAGGAAGTGTTATACGTTCGTAATCTACATCAACGATGTAGGACACAAACTGAGTAACCCACTTAGATTGTTTGATGATGATGTAGTCATTTATTGTCTTGTAAAGTCATCAGGTGATCAATACCAATGGCAAAATTAATTAGACAAGATAGCTATATGGTGGGAAAAATAGCAATTAACTCGAAATAATGAAATGTATGATGTCATCCACATGGTTACTGTAGGTAACCATGTTTACAATTTCATTTGTTTTCTAGATTGAAAATCAGTTCGTTAACAAATTGTTGGCTTTCACTTACTGTAATTTCTGCTTGGTTTTCACCTCTATCAGGAAATGCCGTCTGAAAACATGTTCTTGGTTCCATTCTTTGTTAGACACTGATAATAGCGACCTAATTTTACGCTGCTTTGCAGAACTATGCATTTTTGACTTTTAACACAGCACTGTTTCATATACCATTGTTCACTATTTATTTGTAAATTTCTTAGTGTGTACAGTTTTTTGTAGTGTTGCCAACGTTGTCACTATGGTTTCTTGAATCTTATTTGTCTCTCCGTCTTTAGTCCATTATATATGTTACGCTATTTAATTCAGTTACTGAGTATTTATTTATTGTCTAAAAGAAATGAAGGAATAATGATAGAGTTTTAATTTTGTGTGGTAAGTAACATTAGTACAATGAAATGAAATAACACACATATAATGAACTACGGAGAGAGGAAAAAACATATATAAAAGAAAAATTAGTGGCAATGTTGGCAACAATACAAAACACGATATACACCTAGAAGTGTGCAAATAAATAATGATCAGTGGTGTACGAAATTATGCTGTGTTTAACGTCAAAAATACATATTTATGAAACGTAGAGTAGAATTAGACCAAAATTATCAGTGCCTAACGAAGAATGTAATCAAAAAGGTGCTAGCAGACGGTATTCCATGATGTAGGTGAAAAACCAAGCCGAAATTACGGTGCATAAAAATCAACAATTTGTCAACGAAATGTTTCTCGATCTAGAAAACAAATGAAATTATAAATATCGTTAATTACAGACCACTGATGATACTTTATTTCTTAGGAGAGCTACATGCATTTGCTTGCAGTTATAACGACGGAACAAAAATATCCTCAGAAACTTGAATTGAAACGACCGCATACATAATGTTACTGGAAAAGCAAACCAACGACTGCGATTTTTGGCTGAGCACTTAGGAAATGCAACAGGTCTGCTGAAGTGAGTGCATACACTACACTTGCCCATGCTCTCCTGGAATACTTCTACGTGGTATGGCATCCGCATCAGACAGGATTGATAGACTGCGTCTAAAAAATTCTACGAAAGGCACCTCTTTCTTTATTACTGTGAAACCGATGAGGGAGTGCCATTTATATAATAAGCCAACCGGGATGGTAATCTTTAAAATGAAAGTGTTTTCCATTGCGGCAGGATCTTCTCAAGAAATTTAAGTCACCAATCTTCTGCCGGTCGGGGTTGGCCGAGCGGTTCTAGGTGCTACAGTCTGGAACCGCGCGATCGCTACGGTCGCAGGTTCTAATCCTGCCCCATGCATGGGTGTGTGTGATGTCCGTAGGTTGGTTAGGTTTAAGTAGTTCTAAGTTCTAGGGGACTGATGACCTCAGAAGTTAAGTCCCATAGTGCTCAGAGCCATTTGCACCATTTTTGAGCCAACCTTCTTCTCCAAAATCGAAAATATGTTGTTTGTGCCCATATACGTAGGAATAAATGATTATCGTAATAAAGTAAGAGATATAAGAACTCTCTGTTCGACAGAGGAATGGTAGAGAAATAGTGATTAAGTGCTTCGATGAAACCTCTTCCAGGAAGTTGAGGGTGAACTGCAGAGTATTCATGTAGTTGTAGAAGTAGAAATATGAAAGGCATGAAGAATACAGATTTAGAATATTATTAAAGTTTTTTTTGTTGTAAAGCTATAAGACGTTTCACACAAAAAATTAGAAGGCATTACTTTTCAGCACGCCCTGCAATATAACATATGGGCAGCTGAGCCGTACTTCATCTGTCGTGCACCATATTCTACATTGAAACATAAGTAGGTCTTTTACCATGAAATATCTGGTACTTGGAAATGAATTGAGTTTCTTTCAGAAAAGACTGCAGAACGTAAAAAATGAGTGCCATCATTAAAAATTGGAATCAGAAAATATAACCAGCTTTCGTTGTATTGATGGCTAGAGGCGAAAGTAAGAGACATGTACAGGGGTAAAACACTTCCTCCTAAAAAGCGGAGCCGAGGATTTTGGGAATTCGTGGTTGGTGCTGATGTAAGTACAAGCAATTACTTGTCCCACGCCAAGTTTAACTTTACACGTCGCTACACGTTGTTTTCCTGGGAAATAAGGGAGTCTCGTAGTTATTAATGGAAATAGGTGAGGGGTGAAGGGAACAAGATGAGACGTTTGTAGTTCACGAGAATCTGGCGATGTTAATGAGGGCGTAGATTTCAGTTTCTCTGCTTTTGTCACTTGTTTCGACAACTCTGAAATCTCAGAAACACCCCCAATGTCTAGGACGAGTGGAAAACAAACCGTTCACCTAATCATTCGTAGATTTTACATTTGCCTAATACAGAAGCGCGAAGCGAAATGCCGAGAATAGGGTTTTGGGAATTTCGTTCTCGTGCTGTTTGTGGAAGAGTGTATTCCTGTGTACTGTGTTTGAGGTTCATCTGAGCGTGTGAAGTATCAGCTTTGATCCACCTCACGTAAGTCCCGCAGTGAGACTGGCGTGATTCGAGTTCGCTGCTTATCACACTTCTGTATTCCTTGCTTTCCTTAGAAAGTTAAGATGAATGTTGGGGCTATTTCAAAAATGGTTCAAATGGCTCTGAGCACTATGGGACTCAACTGCTGAGGTTATTAGTCCCCTAGAACTTAGAACTAGTTAAACCTAACTAACCTAAGGACATCACAAACATCCATGCCCGAGGCAGGATTCGAACCGGCGACCGTAGCGGTCTTGCGGTTCCAGACTGAAGCGCCTTTAACCGCACGGCCACTTCGGCCGGCTGGGGCTATTTCTTTGAATATGGTGTTGTACTGTGGCGGAATAAAATGAACCTTGTTACAATATAACAACGAGTGTACATCTATTATGAATTACTGTAATGGTTAAAATTATGTATACAAAACGAAAGTAATAGTCCGCAGCACTTCATGAACTCTAGCCAGAACAAATTTCATGCACTGAACACTTCCTGTATGTATTACTTTCTGAAATCCTTCTGTCAGTAACCAACGATTATGCACTTAAATGGTGAGTAAAGCCATGCTAGTATCGATCCTACGTTACTCCTTTCCAGTGCAAGTTTTAATCACGTGCGTACATACAACCTTACGCCATTACGTATCTGAGTGACATGTTAGCGATGATGATGATGGTTTGTGGGGCGCTCAACATAGTGGTCATCAACGCCCGTATAAGTTTCAAATCTTTCCATTTCCAGTCTCGGCACTTCCCGAATGATGATGAGATGATGAGGACAACACAACCACCGAGACCCCGAGCGGAAAATATCTAGCAAAAACATCCAGTTATCATTAAGAAGTTGCGTATACGTGTTCCAATTTCTAATAGTCTGTTTAACCGCGAATTTATTTCTGTGCAGACTCAAGTACCAACAATCAATAAAACTTCTTTTATACATACATTTTTATACATACATTTGTATAATTTTTATACGTACATCTTGTAATAAATAAATCAAATTAGCTTCCATCTTTTGGCAAAATAGTTAATATAAATTGATGTTATACTTCAACATGTGAATATCTAACAAGTGACGAACTAACTGTGTTTGTTGGTTGGTTGATCAAAGGGAGGAGACCAAACAACGATGCCGTCTGTCCCATTGGGTTAGGAAAGTATGGGGAAGGAAGCCGGCCGTGCCCTTTCAAAGGAACCATCCCGGCATTTGCCGGAAGCGGTTTAACGAAATCACGGAAAGTCTAAATCAGGATGGCCGGACGTGTGTTTGAACCGTCGTCCTACTGCATGCGAGTCCAGTGTGGTAACCACTGCGCCATTTCACCCGGTAGGTGTGTTGTTATTTGTTAAAAAGGTCGCGTTTCTCTACCGCTTAGTTCAGTTACTATATCATTAAATCACAGATCCTTTTGGTTAATCAAAAAATTCAGTTATAACAAGCATAGTGCCACAGTGATTGATATGCGGTTCATTACCGTTTTATTATACGCCATGTAGCTTTAAGCAGTTGGCCACTACTATATCGCTGACTTACGTAAATAATAATATTAGCTTTTACTAACACTTGAGATAGATTCTACATCCACTGTCTCTACTTGGGTAAACCTAGCCATAACAAAGTTTATTCTACTTACAGTTAATCGAAATATATGCAGTACCTGCAAACCTTCCATCTTTTGTCATATAAATTTTGCTAATTTCAAGCAAGATCAAATCAACCGCCAAGTCAGGAGTATTATTTTGATCGTCCCCTTATTATTTATCCATGAAGTAGAAAGCGAAGGGAGTTGTCATTACGTCACAAACTTTAAGCCGACGTCCGCCATGTTATACAGCCCAACCTCCATGGTCCGCCGCGCTTACTTGCTCGTACCCAGTTTCAACCGTTGGGAATAACTGTTGAATTTTGTGGTCGTTGAATTTTGAAACTTATTCATTTGGTGGACGCCGCTGAGGACCGAGTACGCTCGAAATTGTGCCCACCGTTCCGATGCATGGCCGTGAACGGTACCATAAGATCGGAAAGTGTCCATGACGTTGATTGCCGGAGTTTGAACAGCAGTTCAAGGACCCGAAAGGTTCGCGTGACTAATCCTGTGTGATCGACAGTCACTGGTTCAACGTTACCATCGGCGTAGCAGAAACAGCCCGTGCAGCCTGTTCCGAAGGATGTTATCGCAAGTCGCGTCGTCGGTGACTTTCACGTACCCCGTACTGTTGAATACTGATAGGTGGATGCCCACTATGTCGTTTGCCGGGATTTTGGCTACATCAAGAAGAAACCGCTCTACCTAGAGTGCTTTTGGTCTTGCATAGTCACTGCAGAACGTGTATGGAATTTGTTTACCATTGCTCTGGAGTAGTATAAGGCGCAGAAGATAAACAAAACTAGCACGCGTGCTCCGCAAGCGAAAATACGGAAAGACCGCACTGCTCGGCTTCTAAAGCCGGACTTGTGACTGGGATACCCAAGTACGACTCACGATCTGTCCTTGCAGCTGTACTCGCGTTACTATATCATCTCCTACCATCTAAACTTCACACCTTCCAGACTGTGGCTAAAACATAATATTCTTTCTTCCAGGAGTGCTAGTGCCGCAAGTTCCACACGAGGACTTGGGTGTGGTGTGGAAGGTAGGAAATGAGCTGCTGGAGGAAGTAAGGCTGAAGAGTCGTGCGTGGTCAGCTCAGCAGGTACAGCACTTGCTCGCGAAAGTCAGAGGTTCTGATTTCGAGTCACTGTACGGCTCGATCTGCAAGGAAACGTTCTTGTGTAGTTTAAGCATAGTACTGATGTACCTTCTAAATAATAATTTGTACTCCCGCTGTGGTACATTGCGTCGTAGGTCCTTTACAGAATAAAAATTTTTACGCATCTTTCTTCTCGGGTTAAACGCTGTGTTAATGTCTTCACTTCTAAACAGTATTATGAAGCCATGTGTAGCCTTTATTACGGAATGGAGGAGAACTTGTCCTCCAGCCAGCAGCTAGACATCTGTATCGATGTCTCTCTCAGTGAAGGTGAAGCACAAAAATATGGGTAGACTATAGCCTAATTCTGATCCGGAACTCACAATCTAAATCAATTACGTTGACATGCATGCGCATACAGGGATGGACTCACATATTCAGATAAATATTTTTTGTAATTTTCTCTGGGACAGATGACAGTGTTGTCACACAAAATAAATGAACGGTTCTGACTAAGGTTTTTGAAGGCTTCGCTTGGTTGTCAAGCGGATGCTGAAGGTGACATATTTGACTATAAAGAACGATGCTCTACAACAGTCCACCAAAATCACAAGAGAAAAAAAAGAGAATTTTACACCGGCTGTGTAAGACTCCATTGTGTGATGAATGGATTATTAATTTTGAAGTTGATGATTTCTTTAATATTTCTGAATGACATTCAGATTAGCCGAGACTTGATATTAATTAACAAAACAAGTGTCCAATTACTTACTGCACACCAGTAAATTTCTCTAAGGACTATGAGACTTAACATCTGAGGTCATCAGTCCCCTAGACGTAGAACTACTTAAACCTAACTAACCTAAGGGCATCACACACATCCATGCCGGAGGCAGGATTCGAACCTGCGACCGGAGCAACAGCGCGGTTCAGTACTGAAGCGTCTAAAACCGTTCGGCCACAGCGGCCTGCAAAATGTCTATTCGAAGAAACGTATTTTGGTAGGTAGACACATTAATAATGTAGCGTCTAATGCCTTATTTATTTATTAATGGCCGTTACAAGTCAGTTTTTAGGCTCACATGTAAGTCTGGAAGCAGATAAAGGGTTTTGGCTGTATTCCATATCCCATATCAGGTGACATCTCGTTTTTAAGGCATACATAAGACATTCAGAAGTTATACCAACTGCTGATGTTAGTTAATTAATTACTTAATATACACTCCAGGAAATGGAAAAAAGAACACATTGACACCGGTGTGTCAGGCCCACCATACTTGCTCCGTACACTGCGAGAGGGCTGTACAAGCAATGATCACACGCACGGCACAGCGGACACACCAGGAACCGCGGTGTTGGCCGTCGAATGGCGCTAGCTGCGCAGTATTTGTGCACCGCCGCCGTCAGTGTCAGCAAGTTTGCCGTGGCATACGGAGCTCCATCGCAGTCTTTAACACTGGTAGCATGCCGCGACAGCGTGGACGTGAACCGTATGTGCAATTGACGGGCTTTGAGCGAGGGCGTATAGTGGGCATGCGGGAGGCCGGGTGGACGTACCGCCGAATTGCTCGACACGTGGGGCGTGAGGTCTCCACAGTACATCGATGTTGTCGCCAGTGGTCGGCGGAAGGTGCACGTGCCCGTCGACCTGGGACCGGACCGCAGCGACGCACGGATGCACGCCAAGACCGTAGGATCCTACGCAGTGCCGTAGGGGACCGCACCGCCACTTCCCAGCAAATTAGGGACACTGTTGCTCCTGGGGTATCGGCAAGGACCATTCGCAACCGTCTCCATGAAGCTGGGCTACGGTCCCGCACACCGTTAGGCCGTCTTCCGCTCACGCCCCAACATCGTGCAGCCCGCCTCCAGTGGTGTCGCGACAGGCGTGAATGGAGGGACGAATGGAGACGTGTCGTCTTCAGCGATGAGAGTCGCTTCTGCCTTGGTGCCAATGATGGTCGTATGCGTGTTTGGCGCCGTGCAGGTGAGCGCCACAATCAGGACTGCATACGACCGAGGCACACAGGGCCAACACCCGGCATCATGGTG